>NC_051233.1:27171738-27281738 GCF_015220715.1 Pygocentrus nattereri
TTCAGTGCTAAACCATCTGCATTCAACCCTGAAATCGGAAAGTTCATATTATTAAAATTTCTTTTTTGTTCTATTCCTTTACGTTGAGTTTGAACGGGTTCCCATGCTAAGCAATACTGTTTGCCCGGACGTGGAGCTTCCTGTTACTCTTGTAGTGGCAAGGCTCGATTTACACTCGTATTAATAGAGGGGCTATAGATGGGCCTGGCTTACATCCCAGCTGGAGGTCTAATGACAGCAGCCCAGGAAGTGTCATCCTGTCCAGGTCACTGCAGGGAAAGCAACAACAAAAACATGGATGTTACCCTTTTCACACTAATGCTCTGCTCTACTGTATCCTGCCATCTCATATTTATCAGAGCTGCCCATGAGTCTTATTTGAGCTGCTTTTAGAGATGCTTACACCATTCATGGCAAAGCAGAGGACAAACTAATCCTGGTGACATTTGCGGAAAACTTCTTGTTAGATCTGTTAGCTTGGCTGTTGCTATGCTAATGTCAGAGACAACAGTGATTGGTCGAGTGAGTTCACCTCACCTGCATAAGTTTGCAAACAGCAAGCAGAGAGTGAAAAAAGTAATATCATATTTTCACTGTCCGAAATGTGTTTGACATGAAAGATATGAGTTCTACACATTTGAATTAATTTATTTATGCCTAAAGAAGAAGCGCAAATAAATGACATGTGGTGACAGCTTTACCAGTCTCTAACACAATCGATTAAATACAGTTCTAAGTAATTTGAACCATAACATACATAAAAATATATTCACGTTAATATAAATGATTAGCCAAAAGAGGTCAAATGTGGCAAATATGTTTTCGAATATGAAGTAGAAGAGGAAATATCAGCATGTTAAAAATTTTAATATGCAGTATACTGCTTCAAATTGTTTACTTTGGGAGGTTTAGTTATGACGTTATGTTACAACCATGCCTGGATCATCCTATGGGTTTTATGGGAGCGTGCTCAAACCACTAGAGGGCGCCCATAAGCAATAACGACAAAATGTAAACAGTTGTCAGAAACTTTACGAGCAGCACAGTGGTTAGAAAAGTTTAACTTGCTTCACTTTTGTCTTTGTGATATATTACACACACATTTAGTTGGTAACAGATTCTATTTTCCACTTATTCTTCAATTTAAATTAACAAAGCATTATTTTTTCTCCATTTTTGCATGCTAAATATCAGGACTAGAATGGGTGTCCACAAGTAAGATGTCTCTTAGGCTCCCCAAATTTTCATCTAAAGCATAAAACCATTCAAATCTGTCTGATATAAGAGACAATGAGTAAGTAAGAGAAGCTTACTGCTGTGCATGTGTCTGTCACAAATCATCAAGCTGTGCTGCTGTCGCCATGCTGGCCTTAACATGACCAAGCCTATAATTCTACACCCCTAAATGCCCCCACCACACACACACAAACACTTCTCCCCCAGCACTGACCCTGTTCTCTCATGCTGCGCCAGAGCAGTTTGCTCGGCCAGGACACTCACACTGCTGGTTATTTATATCATAACAGGGTGGAAGGGAATTAACTGCGTTATTTTTTTCCCACCTGTTTTCAGACCCACTCCACCTCCTGCACTAAGAGTGGCTACCAGTCCAACCAGTCCTAGAGTGAACAGTCTTAGCCAGTCTTAGCACAGGAGGCTGAACATCATGGGACAAGCCCAGCAAAGGGGGTGTGGCTTGCCGGAAAAGGAGTGGGAAAACAAATAACACAACTCCACCTGTTCAACTTGCTCCCACAACTTGCTCTCTCTGGAGGAATTCAGATGCCAGCAACTCTTATCACTGCTGTTATAAGTTAATACTGCTTTAAACACGTTACTATCTTTATTATTAATGCCAGTGGTGTATTATCATAATTATTTTACACATGGCCATGTTGAGCTGAAAAGCTTTGATCTTGACCCGTCAGCACATTTTTGGGCTATTAATAGTATCCAGATCCCAAATAGCACCCTGTTGGACACAGGGTTTACTCTTTGGTGTGCCCTATGCAGTGCACTGTGTAGGGAGTAAGAAGTTTGAGAATCAGCCAGCATCTTAGATTAAGGTGAATGAAAGAAATGACCCGCAGTCTGTGCCCGTGTCCCAGACTGAGTGGATGATTATTGGCGGGGCGGCGGGAGGAGGGTGGGGGGGGGGGGGGGGTGGTTCAGGGGGTCTTTAAGAGCTGTGCTGGGTATCAGTGTAACCTGAGCTGGACGCAGCGACAGCTGGAGAGAAAGGGGAAGGCAAATAACTGCCCTGGCTTTTCCTTACGAAGCCCCACTCAGAGAAGCATCAGGGCCCGGAGATGGCAGCCCGGTCAGTTTGGTCAGTTTTGACGTGCTTGGTGGTGGCTGTGCTTGTGGTCACTGCAGGAAGAGGTAAGTGTGCTTTTTTGGTGGGCCTACATTTGAAGTCCTGTTGTTCGGTGGTGGTTTAAGCATTTAAGTTTGAATGGGAGTCCACACTTCAGCTCCTCCCTCTCAGCACTACAGAACTTACTCCTTAGTTTCATAGTAGCTACTGAACAGCAAGTCTGCAATATCTCTCTCCCTTATTCTGTCTCTCTCTTCTCTCGCCTGCTTTCTTCCTCTCCCTCACTCACTCTCTGTTGCTCTCTCTGTTCTCTTTTTCTTCTGTCTCTTGCTCTCTTGTTTTCACTTTCTCTTCATCTTTCTCTCTTATTCTCTCTCTCTCTCTCTCTCTCGCTCTCTCTCTCTTTCATCCTCTCTCTCTCTCTCTGCTTTGTGTTTTGTGGTGGGATACACGGTGTCTATCAACATCCTTCTCAAAGTTCTTAATAACAACATTGTATTTTTTAACATTGGCACCTACAATAGACTATAGCTGGGGCTCCTGTGTGTCTAAGCATTGGCCAGATCATCAGGAGTAAATAAACAAACAAACAAACAAACAAATAAACAAATACTTTATCACAGTTTTTTTTTCTACAACTGCTGGGACAATCATTTATTTTCACATCCATTATCTCCCTCTCTCTCTCTCTCTCTCTCTCTCTCTCTCTCTCTCTCTCTCTCTCTCTCCCTCTCTCTCTCTCTCTCTCTCTCTCTCTCTCTCTCCCTCTCTCTCTCTCTCTCTCTCTCTCTCTCTCTCTCTCTCTCTCTCTCTCTCTTAGTCAGTGCAAATGAGGAGTCCCAGCTGATAGCGGACAAGTTTAAGAACTACAATAAGAACATTCGCCCGGTGAGGCACCCTGACGATAAAGTAGAGGTCCAGGTCAAACTGACCCTGACCAACCTCATCTCCCTGGTAATGGCCTTCTGACCAACACTCTGCACTTCACAGCTACAGTAATAAATCCAGAGATGTACATCCTGTGCTAGAATGTCATACAGTATTGAGATGACCGTAGATAGAACTTAGTAATGAGACTTCATATGTATTGTTTATTGTAACTATTACTTAATTTGCTGCATTAATAAGGAAATCCTGCTTGTTGACAGAATGAGAAGGAGGAGACGTTGACCACCAATGTGTGGATTGAAATGGTGAGTAAACAGCTGAGTCTATTTCCTCCTAAACCCTAACACCTAACCCCCTAAGCCTAGCTTAGTTCAGTTTCAGCAAAATGCTTGAGCAAAATCATTCTTTTTATTTTCTTCTTATTTATTCTTTTTATTTTGTGTGTAAGAAATTAATTTCCTGCCCCAATAAACAAAAAGGTACAAAGACTTAATATTTCCTCAATCAAGCAATACAGTCATACCAAAGGTTTGAGCAGTCTCGTTCATACGGCATTATGTTTACATTGATATAATCTCTGAATGTCCTCTACAGAGCGCACGCTTGAGTAACGTACACATAATGAACTAAAACATTCCTGTTTTTCTCATTTTAGTGCACAATTTCTATGTATTGAGTTTAACATGTTGGAAAAAATTTTATATTAAGTGTGCCCTAACTTTTGCACAGGCCACATTTGATGTGTTTTTAGTTTGTTTGTTTTCCAGTATATTCAGTTCAGCAAATAAACAGTAATTTTGCATTCAAATGTGCAGAAGTGTGTTCTCTGTAGATAATATGTTCAATGTTAATTGGGCGCCCAAACTTTTGCACATGACTGGATGTCAGGAGTGACCCTCTGTCACAGTCACAGTCTGACGTTTCTGCAGCTTTACTGCTCTTGTTGTGCTGATTGGTCCTCAAATCCGCTCTGGTCTTTCCTTTCTTTCTTCTTCAGCATGGCACTGTTTTCTTCTTGGCAGTCTGTCTCTGGTTCTCCCTCAGTCTCTTTCTGTCTTCGTTATCAATGCAGTCTCCTCTCTTTCATTCTCAACCACTTTTCTTCTTTTATCTGATATTCATTCGTATCCCTCTTCTTCTTCCTTCTCTCTCTCTCTCCTGACTCTCATTCCCTGCTGAATCTTGCCTCTGGACCTCTTCTGGCTCTAGCAATGGAACGATTATCGCCTGGCGTGGAACACCTCCGACTACCACGACATCGGCATCATCCGTGTGCCGTACAACACGGTGTGGTTGCCGGACATAGTGCTGGAGAACAAGTGAGACCCTGCAGAAGGATGTTTCTCTCTCTCTCTCTCTCTCTCTCCCACTCCCTCTCTCCTTTCATTGTCCTTCAGTACTATTTTGCCCCCTCCTGTCCCTCCTATTGATCTTGTTGAGAAAACAAACTGTGGACTCATCAGCAGGTCAAGACTGCTATACTATTTTCCTGCACACTAAATTAGAAACCAGCAGAAATGTTTTAGTTACTGAATCATTCATAGTAGATACTCAGAAAGTCAAAGTAGCTCCTTTAAATTCATAGAAGTTACTGAATAATTCATGGCAGTTACTGAATGTTTCATTGCAGTTATTGAATAATTCATGGAAGTTACTGAATAATTCATTGCCGTTATTGAATAATTCATGGCAGCTACTGAATAATTCATTGCAGTTATTGAATAATTCATGGAAGTTACTGAATAATTCATTGCAGTTATTGAATAATTCATGACAGTTACTGAATAATTCATTGCAGTTATTGAATAATTCATGGAAGTTACTGAATAATTCATTGCCGTTATTGAATAATTAATGGCAGCTACTGAATAATTCATTGCAGTTATTGAATAATTCATGGAAGTTACTGAATAATTCATTGCCATTATTGAATAATTCATGGCAGCTACTGAATAATTCATTGCAGTTATTGAATAATTCATGGAAGCTACTGAATATTTCATTGCAGTTATTGAATAATTCATGGAAGCTACTGAATAATTCATTGCAGTTATTGAATAATTAATTGCAGTTATTGAATAATTCATGGCAGTTACTGAATAATTCATTGCAGTTATTGAATAATTCATGGCAGTTACTGAATAAGTCATTGCTAAAACTGAATAATGCTTAGTAGTTACTGAAGAATTCATAGTAGTTTGCGAGTCATTTGTAGTCGATACTAAATAATTTATAGCAGTTACTAAATGATTAAAAGCAGTTGCTTGTAAATTCATAGAATTGTTTAGTTTAATGATTCATGTTTCAAGTTTAATGATCCATTGTAGATTGGGAGTAGTTTAATCAGATACTGAAGAATTATAGCAGTTAGTGAATAATTAATTAATTAGTTCATTAATTAATTCAGAGAAATCAATCAATTGAAAAGAAACAAAAACAACAATATTTATGTGAGATAGTTTTGTATTTTGTACAGTGGAAGTTGTCTGGAAAGTTTACTTATCGTACAAAACACTTTTGGTCTCAGTTCTGGTGCCCTCCTTTCCACAGTCCACAGTAGTTAGTGGATAAGAAGCCCTAATATTAATAACCGAATAAGAGGTGCTCAGTATAAGCTGTTTCTCATCATCAGTCTAATGTTGCCCTCTCAATCTCCTTCTCCCTCTCTCTGCAGCATTGATGGTAAATTTGATGTAGCATATTATGCTAACGTGCTGATCTACAGTGATGGCTCTATGTACTGGTTGCCTCCAGCTATCTATCGCAGCACCTGTGCCATTGAAATCACCTATTTTCCCTTCGACTGGCAAAACTGCACACTGGTCTTCAGGTAGGCTGACTGGAGAACATGGATTAATAATTGCTATCCTGATATTCTACAAGGCAAGATGCTAACCAAATGCTCTAGTCACATCTGATATGTTCCCATTCACTTTGTTAGAAACCCCTAACTTATACTTCCACTCACTGGCCACTTATTAGAAACACCTACCTTATACATCCACTCATGGGCCTCTTTATTAGAAACTGCTACTTTGTGTTTGGACCCACTGGCCGCTTTATTAGACAGATCAACCTTGTACTTCCTCTCACTGGCAACTTTCAGAAACTCTTACCACATACTTCCATTTACTGGCCACTTTATTAGAAACACCTAACTTTTGCTTCCACTCACTAGCCACTTTATTAGAAACAAAATCTTTGCATTTCCATTCAATGGCCACATTATAGAAACTCCTACATTGTGCATCTACTCACTAGCCACTTTATTAGAAACACTTGCCTCATACTTCCATATACCGGCCACTTTATTTGAAACAGCTGTCTTGTACCTCCATTTAATGGCCTCTCAATTAGAAACCTAAATTACGTGTTTACTCACTGCTCACTGTATATCAAACCCTTGTGCAGCAGGGAGTGGTCTACCAGTCAGTAATATCCAGCCAAGAGTAGCTCTGTGGTCAGAAATTGACCACTGATGAAAATCAGGGACTCCCACTCCTGAGAACTCCACACTATACGCTTTTCTTTTGCGCTTTCTCTCATCCAGCACACACCTAATTCAATTCATTAACCTAAATTAATAAACTTCTGATGCGCTGGGTCAGGTGTTAGAGGGACAGTACAAAAAACATGGAGAGTTTGGGGTCACCAGGACTGACTTCAGGTAACTACTCGGCTACAGGGTGACTAACACAAACTGGGCATCAAAAGGGCTACAGTCGCCAACTGTACACCAGCATGGTAGACCCACAAGGGAGGGGTTTCTAATCAAGAGGCCCATGAATGTAAGTTCCAATTCAATGCAAAGACAACTTGTAGTAATCATAACAATTGCCTGGCTAACAGTGTACATAATGCACACCTACTTATAGTTTCTCCTTTGACTCTGTGTGGTAGGTCTCAGACATACAGCGCCAATGAAATTGACATGATCTTGGCTATCGATCTAGAGACTCACAAACCCATTGAATGGGTGGACATCGACCCAGAGGCCTTCACTGGTAACATACACTCAGATGTACAAAACACTATCAGAGCAAAACCTGAACACCAGCAGCTCAGCTCACAGTGATTCAGTTTAATTACAATGATTTAGAAAATGATTCTGTGCCTCACAAATAGGAATAGACAGATATGACTGGAGGAACTGTTTATACAAGAGTGGGATACAGACAACATTGACATGCATCAGACTTTAAGTTCTCATCACAATTATGTTTATTTCATCATAACCTCACATTTTTCTAAGCATACAATTATCTAAAATGTCTGAGTACGCTGAAGCATTAAGATTTCCCTTCTAAGGTGCCAAGGCCAACCCCTGAAAAAAAACCTCACAGCATTATTCCCCCTCCACCAAACTTTACAGTTAGCACAATGCAGTCGGGCAGGTAATGTTCTCCTGGCATTCACCAAACCCAGACTCATCCATCAGACTGCTAGAGAAGCATCACTCCACAGAATACATTTCCACTGCTCCAGAGTCCAGTGGTGGCGCTTTACACCACTCCATCTGATGTTTGGCATTGTGCTTAGTCATGCAACATCATTGTGCTGATGTTAAAGCAGAGGAGGTTTGGTACTCTGCAGTTACTGAGTCAGCAGAGCGCTGGCAACTTTTATTTTATAACTTTACATGGTCTGTCACTTTGTATCAGAGTTGCTGTGGTTCCTAAATGCTTCTACTTTTCCATAATGTCACTAACAGTTGATCGTGGAATATCTAGGAGGGAAGATTATTTTTCCTAATTGACTTGTTGCAATGATGGCCCTCTATTAAAGTACCATGTTCGATTTTAATGAGCTCTTTAGAATGATCCATTCTTTCACTAATGTTTGAACAGGCAGGCTGCATGGCTTGTTGATGATTTTATATACCTTTGGCAATGAGACTGAATGAAACACCTGAATTCAATGATTAAAAGGTATGTCCTGATACTTTTGTGCTTTTGTTTGTATATGACGAATTGATGTGTTTTTTTTTTCACACCTGCTGAACCACAAAAATGACCAACAACAACAGCAACCAAAACTATCCACTCATAGTTTTACTGTCCTGCTGGCACTGATCCATCCACCTGTCTCTGCAGAGAACGGAGAGTGGGCCATCAAGCATCGCCCGGCGCGCAAACTGACCAACCCGCGCTACTCTCCAGACGATCTGGAGTACCAGGAGGTGTATTTCAACCTCATCATCCAGAGGAAACCTCTCTTCTACATCATCAACATCATCCTGCCCTGCTCCCTCATCTCCTCACTGGTTGTCCTGGCCTACTTCCTGCCTGCCCAGGGTCAGCACGTCTTTACTGTCACATCCTGTTAGATCTTAAGTTTGGAATCATTTCATATGAATAACTGTTGTTGGTTTTATTCAATAATAATAGTTTATACAGTGTAGATTTAATTACTTTAAACTACACATGGGAACGTATTTTGGATGTCTTTTGGATGGATCTTCATTCTAGATATAAACTTTATTCCTACAAATGATTTGAAACCTGTGCAGTTGTAGAGTAGCAACATCATTTTGCTTTTCCCTGTCTGTTTTCTCTCTGTCGTAGCTGGAGGGCAGAAGCTGACTGTGTCTATCTCAGTTCTCCTGGCTCAGACTGTCTTCCTCATTCTTGTTGCTCAGAAGATTCCAGAGACCTCTCTCTCAGTCCCTCTCATCGGCAAGTGAGTGTCCATTATGTATATATATATATATTATATAGGAATAAAAACAGTGTTTTTCATCCTCATTTCTGTTATATTGTGTTGTTTCAGTGTTCCCTTTATTTTTAGGGCAGTGCAGTATAAGGTTGATCACCACAGACAGGAACTTTAATTTGTCTCCGTATATTTAGGAAAGAACAGAAAACCAGTTTACTCAAAATGCTCATCACATAAGTCAGTGGGCTGATGTTGGATTCTGTGGTAGTTGACTATACGCTACAGGTACAGCATGTAACGATTCTGCTTCACTAAAAGCCCTTTCTGGTGGATATCTCTGTCCCAGGTACCTGATCTTCGTCATGTCCGTGACCACACTCATCGTCACCAACTGCATCATCGTCCTCAATTTCTCCCTCCGCAGCCCCAGCACACACACCATGTCTCGCACCATCAAGCACGTATGTCTCAGCGTGTGTTGAAGTGATATGTATTGTAATGAAACCTCCCTGCTGTTCCTGTAAAGCTCAATTCTGTCCATTTTGCTTCTGACATCAAGCCACTCTAAATGCCTTTCTTACATGTTGTTTACAACAAGCAGTGTCCAGTTTCGCTGGACTATATACACAACTGGTCTCCAACCCTGGTCCTGGAGAGTTACCTCCCTACAGAGCCTAGTTCCAAACACAATTTGCCACACCTGCTCCAGCTAATCAACCTCTTCCCACATTCCTGAATGGCTGGATTAAATGTACTTATTGGATACAGGTTGGAACTAAACTTCCTCCTCTGCAGGAAGATAATTTGAGGACATTTCTGCTTGTACAATTGATGATGTACACCAGCAAAGTGGAACTTCATGGTCAAGGTTTCTAATAAACTAGCCAGTAAGTGTAGTTAATACTGAGCTAAGGCTTTGATCCTTATCTCTCCTCCCTCTCCTACTCTTTCAGATTTTCCTGGAGGTGGTCCCTCGTTTCCTGGGCATGGCCCCTCTGGTGGATGATGGTGAGGAGGAGAGTGGGATGGGGGGAGTTAGGGAGAGGAGGCGCAGCTCCTTCGGTCTGATGCAGCGGGCTGAGGAGTATGTCCTGAAGCAGCCGCGGAGTGAGATGATGTTCGACAAACAGAGAGAGAGACATGGACTGACACGATCCTTTGGTAAACGATACAAAGTATTCATTACACTTTATTTGGTAATGATCAAGGCTTTTCCATCACAGGAACAAAGCTGATCTATTTAAAGTACCTGAACATGCAAAAGACGTATTGAATGTGATGCCTAATTGGACAACAATCAGTCAGTTAATGATACAAAAGAGCTCAAAAATATTGTGCTGACCAGACTACATCACAGAGACTAATGTTTGCCTATAATGCGCTAACATTCTGTGTTGTTCTGTGTGTGTGTGTGTGTGTGTGTGTGTGTGTGTGTGTGTGTGTGTGTGTGTGTGTGTGTGTGTGTGTGTGTGTGTGTGTGTGGCTCCCTCTAGTGGATGCTATAGATGTGAGCAGCACTGCTACTCTGTATAAGAGTCTGGCTAAGGCAGCACCAGAGATTAAAGAGTGTGTGGATGCCTGTAACTTCATCGCAGAGAGCACCAAACAACAGAATGACATTGGATCTGTAAGTGTGCACGTGTGTGTGTGTGTGTGTGTGTGTGTGTGTGTGTGTGTGTGTGTGTGTGTGTGTGTGTATTTGGGTCTTTGCAGGGCCCAAACTTCCTCAGGATGGACAGTCCCAGTTAAGTGATAGCTGATGTTAAAGGAGAATTCCAGCAGTTGTTTCAAAATTTCTGCATAAATCGATATTTGAGATTGCCATTCAGGGTGGTTTGATGTGAAATGCTCCCTTCTAGAGAAACTTACTAACTTCTACTAGCACAGCTGGTGATAGAAACCAGTGGTCACAATGCGTACAGCACAAATGTAGTCATTTTATTTACAGGGTTTTTTTTGTATAATCTTGAAACTGATTGCGGTAAATCTGTTATGGTAATTCTGAACGACAACAAAAAATTCTAAAAAAGTGAAAATTATTATTATTATTATTATTATTATTATTATTATTACTCATCATCGTAACCATGGTAACAACTTTCAGCGAGGGGGCTGTTAGAGTCATGAAACTTTTCAGATGTCTGGTTTCTATCACCAGCACTGTGAACGATTCTGAACCTGTCATATTCTCAATTATGGAACATTTCATGCCAAACCACTCTGAAGGACTGTTGTAGATTTAGGTCTTAAAATTCAGTGGAATTGCCCTTTAACTTGCTTTGTCTTTTCCCTCTCTTTTTCACCCTCTCAGGAGATGGAGAGTTGGGTCCTGATTGGGAAGATGATTGACAAAGTTTGCTTCTGGGCAGCAATCTTGCTCTTCTCCATTGGAACGGTGGCCATCTTCCTCATGGGTCACTTCAATCAGGCGCCGGAGTACCCTTTCAGTTGGGAGAATAAAACATACACTCCTGAATAAAGGAGTAGCCCTGCATCAGAGAGAGAACAGACAGGAGAAGAGAGAGAGAGGGGGTGAGAGAAAGACACACCCTGAGAGAAATCTAAAAGCATTTATTAAATCTAATGAGACTGTGATCTATATTTACCTAAAACTCTAAAGGCCTCCACTTATTGTAGACGTTTTGGGGCTGAATGCAGTCGGGTCTGAAATCATTCACCACCCTTACTATGAATGTTGATAAATGCTTTCATTAGACACAGAAGCTTTTATCACTTAACCGACAGGAACAAGGACTTCATGTCATCTCTTTTACTTAAACTCTTAAAAATCAAGGTTCCTCAATGGTTGCCTGTATGTACCCATCTGGAAACACCTTTAAACCGGTACAGAGGTTTTACATTATGTGAAGGTACTGTAGGTTTTCTGTTTACAAACCTTTCTAAAGAAACACACTTGTAAAGGTTCTTGAGGGAACCAAAAGTGGTTCTTCTTTGTCATCATTACCAAGAACAATTTCACGGCCCATATCCTGCTTTTTTTGTATTTTACTTTTTTTTTTACCCCTCATAACAGTTGTGTTTTGTATATCAGTTTTGTATATCAAAATGGTCATAATTAAATTTTACATGACTGTGCCTTTAAGACGGATATACTATATGGCCAAAAGTATGTGGACACACTGGGTCATACTGAAGAGTGATGTTAAACATGGCACTGTCATAGGATGTCACTTTTGCCACAAGTTAGTCAGTGAAATTTCTGCCTTGGTAGATCTGCCACAGACAACTGCAAGTGTTAATTTTCTTTCAGCCACAAAGTCATAGATCATGCAAACTAAACAGCATAGCGCATAAAAATGACACATTCTCGGGAGCTTCATGAAATGGTTTTCCATTGCCGAGCAGCTGCACAGAAGCCTAAGATCATTTTGGGCAATGCTAAGTATGCCACCACTATACTCTGGACCAGTGGAAATATATGTTCTGGAGTGATGAATCACACTTCGCTATCTGGCAGTCTGATGGTTTGATCTGGGTTTGGCTGATGCCAGAGTGCATAGTGTCAACTGTAAAGTTTGGTGGAGGAGGAATAATGGTCTGAAGCTGCTTTTCAGGGTTTGGACTCACCCCCACAGTTCCAGTGAAAGGTAATATTAATGCTACAGCTACAAGAAGAAAGCGCTTTCTTGTTCCATCATGTTCCATCATGCCCCGTGAACAAAGCGAGGTTCATAAAGACATGGTTTGATAAATTGGTAAAATTGATAAAATGGTGTGTAGGAACTTCACTGACCTGCACTGAGCCCTGACCTCAATCTTTGGGATGAATTGGAATGTCGATTGGGACCCAGGCTTTCTCGTCCAACATCAGTGCCTGACCTCACAAATGCTCCTTTGACTGAATAACAACAAATTCCCACAGACACTTACCAAAATCTTTTGGAAAGCCTTCGCAGAGGAGTGGAGGCTGTTAAAGCCACAAAGAGAGGGGCCAACTTTGCATTAATTCTCATAATTTTGTCCAGCAAGCTCATATGTGTCCACATACTTTTAGCCATATAGAGTAAATGGAAATGAGCTCTGCATTGATTGGCTGCCCTTTATTGTGCCTAACTCAAAAGCACTCAGAACTGAAACACTCCTTAGGATTTCCATGCAAATGGGAGGGGTAAAACTTCACTGCTATCTGAAGAAGTGAACATATGTAAGTTGGTTCTCGCGACGTCACAGAAACAATGAATTTAAAACAGGCTGTTTTTGAAGCTTAGTTTCCATATGTGGACTGTGTGGATTAGATATTGAATGATATGTTATGAAACAATGCTTACATATTACTATTTTATTTAAAAAAGCGAGGGAAGTTCGGGTTTTCCATCATGTGGGCCATGTGGGTTATTTTGAAGAGTGTGGTGAACAAGTAAGTTTTAGGGTAAAGCTGTGGTAAAAGTACACTCTTTAAAATAAAGCCTTCAATATGCTTCTTGTTTTGGACAATGAAAAATATTTTACATCAGAAGTTCCCAACACTGGTCCTGGTAGACCACCAGGATTTTGGGCCCCCCTGCGCTGCATTATGGAGATTTTTCTGCTCAGTGCTGTCCAAGATCAGAATTAAAGGGACATTCCCGACTAAAACTAGCATTTAATATGTCATTTATTGTGTCATGCAGTTTTCTGCAGCTCAGCATTGGATCTCTCAGCCTCACTAGGTTGAAAGAATTCACAATCTTGTATCCATTTTGTGTTTCCATTGTTCTCTCCCTACAATAACGTCCTTTAATTTCCTTAATTTCCCCAATGTGCGACTAATAAGGGTCACTTAATCCCAATCTTAATCTTAATCTTAATCTTTAGCATTCATTATCCAACCATTACGAATTCCTACCACTGCAATAAAGAAATCTTGATAGCCAGCATATTTAAAAAATTCAAGTGTTTGGCACAAAGTGCTTGTTATTTTTCAAATGTTCCTCCCACCTTCAAGGTGCATCATCAGAAGGGTGTCTTTAAACTGGAAAATCTCTCTATAGAGGCTATGCAGCACCACTGTAGGAGGCAACTAGATTTATGATTTGAAATTTTATTATGACTACATATTGCATTTTAACCAGAGCATCCTTCAACAAAAAATGTTCTATGGCAAAGAACCGTGTTTGGGACCTTTGTTTTTAAGAGCGTAATTGCGTTGATCTGGTATTGTCTGTTTTATTTATATGATGTATTTAATACTTCAGAGAATGAAAGTGTATGCATACATGTTTTTGAAAAACCTTCTTGAAAAAAATATGACATTTATTTTTCTTTTTCATTTTCTTTGGATGTTTGCCACAGCTTATTATGTATTATTGTGTATTTGGTATGATTGGTGCAGCGTAGCCATATCTATTATATTGATGGGACTTTTTTAAGACTGTCATAAGGCTTCTCAAAGCAGGAATCTGTTCTTCTCAGAAAGGTTACAGCAAATAAAAGAGGAATGTGATGCTAGATCGCCACTCCTGCTCTAAGAAGGTTTATGAATGCAGGCCAAAATGTGAAGTCAAGATTTGTTATAATTGTTATAATTATTAAAAATGGACATTTCAGTGTAAAACACTATAAAGCGGTGCAGTGCATTCTTGAGAAGATGTGTAAAATCTGAAGCATTAGAGCCGGGTTCACCAGTCTTACCCGCAGAGGGCCGACGTGCCTGCAGGTTTTCATTCCACATATACCTCATCGACTGTCTAAAGACTGAAACCTGATTAACTGATTAAAGTACAATCAGGTCTTCTGTTGGATGGGAATGAAAACCTGTATATGATTAGTGACTCCTGACTTAGAACAAGATGTGGTGTAATGATACCTGAGAACTTCCTTGAAGCATTCACTTAAGATGCATTCACTGTACGTGTAGAAATGGATGTAGAAACTATCCCATAAAATGATGCGTCTACTATAATCATTTCATTTCCAGTCAAATTGGCCATTAAGGTCAAGATAATCAGGTATGTTAGAAATATGATAATCCACTTGCAGGGGGCAGTCGTGGGCTGGAGGTTAGGTAACCAGCCCTGTGACCAGAAGGTTGCTGGTTCGATCCCCTGAGCCAACAGTATGTGACTGAAGTGTCCTTGAGCAAGACACCTAACCCCCAACTGCTCCCTGGGTGCTGTGGATAGGGCTGCCGACTGCTCTGGGTAACTGTGCTCGCTGCCCCCTAGTGTGTCTGCATTCACTAGTGTGTATGTGGTGGTTCACTGCACAGATGAGTTAAATGTATTCAGCATTTTAATTATAAACTGAGAAGAAAAGTGCAGGTTTACTGGCCATTTTGCATATTAAATGAATGGCTATGTTTAGGTTCACTGCCACTGTAGACAGAAGAATAGAAATCTTTGAAGTTTGTGTGTTTCTCTACAACGAACCATTTCACATCAAAACGCCTTGAATACCTTGTGTAAATGTGTAAATCTTATAGACTGAATTATGCAGAAAATTTCCAAAATGGGTGGAATTCCTCTTTAACAAGTGATGAATGTATAGATGTGGCTTAACATTATAGCTGCCTGTGTTTTGGACGTGCAATGTGGTGCATACCGTCTTCACTGGTCAGTTAAAAAAAATTACAAATAGTGGACCCCCTAGGTGTGTGTGACAGACCGCTGGGGGTCCCCAGACCCCACTTTGTGAAACACTGTTCTATAGTAATGTATACTGTGTATACTCTTGTATACTATTATAATACTATATCATTTATAATATTTCCACCCCATGAAATATTGCTGTGTATTGTCCTGTAATAAATTACAGCCACTGTCTGAAGGAGTCCAGTAGACATTCCAGATTACTATAGTTGTTTTTTGGACAACATTAGAACGAGAAAGATTTTTATTGAAATTTAATATTTTGATGAAAACTCAACAGTGTAATGTTTCTGCAGAACATTATCTTCAGTAACACCTAAAGCAAACGTTGCAGGCCCTTATTTTTGTTGTCAGATGTGATATTTTACTTTCACGTTTATCAGATTTCACTTTTTTTTCAGGTTTTTTTTAACCAGTTATGACACTAAATGTTCAGCATGTTTTTGTGCAGGAACTATACTGACCTCCTAACACCTTCCAGCCACCCACTTGCTGAGATGAAATATGTTCTCAGACTGGTTTCTACAGTTCATGCCAGTTTCTGTTTATATATATTAAGAGCAAGAGTGTGTGTGGGGTGTGTGTGTGTGGGAAAGTGAGCGAGTAGAGAAAACCACTTAAGATGGAATCTGTGGATCTGCGTCAGAATTCAATACTTCCGCAGGGCTACATGTGTTGGGAGCCAGAACGAGCAAAACATGCTTCTGCTATGTGTCCATTTACGGTATTTAGGCTGTGCACCCTTTTTGGCGACGAGTCACTTGTATTTGTTTATTGCCTTTAATATCTTGCTCTTTTTTAATGTTGGTCCACAGCAGCTTCTTCCTTCCGGTTTAGGGCCTCTATTCACAAACTGGTCTAGAATCACTTTTGTGACCATGACCATCATTAAAACTAGCAGGGCAAGCTAATATTGGCAGCCATAACAGAGGTTTACTGCATCAAACCCCCTGAACACAGAAAGCTGAAAGAAATTGGAAGCAATTGGAAGGATTTTGCTTTGTCTGACATTTTTGGTGAAGTGAAAGGACCTTATCCCAGTGATTTCTAGGAAAGTTCTGATACTGATATTGACACTTTTTACTTGACATCTCCCAACACTGAAGGCTCATCTAAGTTTTCTTGAGCTAATAAATTAATGGAATTGTCCAAAAGATGGTGTCAGGATACCCCTGAGGGAAAATAGCGAGGCCAACTGGATGAAAGTATGTTAAAACTACTATTGAAACATGCGGCAGAGCTGCTGTTACCCAGTAAAATACTTCGGGATCAGAGGTCAGACTGGAGCCCTGTGAAACTCTTTGTCCAGAGGTCAGCAACCCTGTTATTAGATCAGCACTTTGGCTTATCAAGTTGGTCAACATGGTCATTGCTAAAAATTATGTCACCGCTTGTACACATCCCTCTGAACTGCATACCTGTATGGAAAATAAATATATGCTAAGTATACTTACCAAATGTATTTGAAAATCTATGAAAATTACAAAAAAGTGTTTTTTTACTTTAGTGTTTATTTTTGAAATAACACAAAGGCATCTCACATAGAAAAATATGTGTGTATCTTTTCTGTTTGGATTATGCTTTGGGAGACTTAAGTTTCACTATTTTTTAAAAAAGTACAATGCAAAATATTATATTAAAGAAATCTGTGCAACAGTGGGAATAAATAGCTAAGATTAACTGGGCTGAGCATGACGCTCCAAATTGTACACTGCAGAGTTGGGTTTGCGCCGCTGCTACGCGGATTACGGTAGAGATGCGGCCACCGGGCCAGTGAAAAAGAAAACGTGAGACATTTGCGGGGTTTCTGAAGCAAAGCTCACACTATGTGTGTTTATGAGAGCTGAGGAATTTTACCTGTACTTCTGACTACAGCATCGAGTTACGTGTACGTGTATGAGTGTCAGGCTCTGCAGACATTTTCCCAGTGCAGAGCCGCACGACACAAGACGGACCTGCAACACGAAGGTTTACGGTAAACACGGCATGTAGAAGAGTTCGCGGGTGTGCTATTATAGTTTTTACGGTAAACACGGGCTGTTTAATACAGCCATAAAACTAAACATGTGACAGGATCCTATGGGACAAAGTGTACTGTTTAAAGGTTTTACTGCACAGAGAGCAGAAGCATTTGTACTATGTATACAGTAATTTTGGACCATCTATTTCTCCCCTTTCCATTGAATTTTAAGATAATTTTAAGAGCAGCTGACGCTTTAGAGTTTTCTTATGAAGTCGCCAATTTGGATTTATTTCGTTGAAAATAATGGCCTGCATTTGTGAAAAGTCTCCTATTAAGAATGCTGAGGTCATCTTACGCCTTTTAGAAGGTAAAATTACCGTCTGTGAAGCGATTAGATCTGAGTTCCTTCACTGAGATGCTTAAATCATCAATATTATCTCATGATCCGTAGTGTTTCATGTTGACGTTGGCGTGAAAGCAGCCGCTACTCGAGAGTTTACGGTAAGTTGGACCTGTAGGACACTGCCTACGTAGAGCGTTACACGAGTGCTTTGGGTGTGTGGATGGACGCAGAGTGTCTCTAAAGTTTGGACAGTCGGTGGAGATCATCATGTAGGCGGCTGATCTTTAACACATCGGATTGTTGTTCAGTCTCAGCGGGTTTCTTGGAGGTGGTGAGTAGATGATCTTGTGAAGGAGAGGAAGTTCTTTTCGCTCTGCAGCAGCAGCAGCTGTAACAGTAACCGAGTAACCGAGCCTGGACGGAACCAAACACCAGAGAACTTACAGATGAACCCAGCTGCTTTCAGTAACGCTGCCTGTGCTTTGGAGAAGAACCAGATGATCTCCGACTCTCTCTCTCTGTTTTTCTTGATCCTGATCTGTGCGTGTCGTGGCAATCAGAAACTCCAACTTGGGAGGGTTGGAGTTTGGAGAGTTAGGGAAAGGGTGGAGGAGGAGGAGGAGGAAAAGAAGGGTGGTCTTAAATAAAATGTCTTTCACCAGTCCTTATTTTTACAGAAAACAAAGATCTCAGCACTGTGCTAATGCACAAGTTTGAGTTCCTCATCCTAAACTTGTCTTGGGAGAAAAGGAGAGCTGTAAGATGTTCTGGAGAGAGAAAAAAGGAAAGACTAAGTTCTCTTTCTGCACCAGGAATGAGGAACCGAGGGCCGGAGTCCAGCTCAGTTTGGTGATTCTCAGCTATAACGCACCATCGGAACCGAACAATTAACTGATGAGTTGTGTGCCTGAGCATGAAAATCACCGAACTGCGCCAGATTCCGACCCTCCAGGACTGAGATCCCCACCCGTGATCCCCACCCATGATCCCCACCCATCTGCACTGAAAGACTTCTCAGATTTGTAAGAGAGCGCTGTGTTAAATAAAGCTGGGAGTTTGCTCAGAAGACTGGAGTTAGATGAGTCAGACACAGAAGAGTTCAGCCATGTGAGGCGGTGTAGTCTGGCTTTAGATCTGCTGTCTAGATGAAAGTGAGAAGTGCATTTAAGCAGATGAAATTGAGAAATGTGGGGAATTTAGGGCTGTAATGAGGCACAATTTTAGTTTTGGTATAGTTTTTGATTCTGACGTCTGATTTTTGGTATTTTATGTGTGAATCTCTTCATTCTGCAGAACTCTTATAGACTATCTTACAGAGTCTGGTACGGCTCAGACTAGCACTCGTTTTACCAATGCAGAGCCTGAAGTGCCTCCCTTAACACGTTATAGCATTTCTCCCTGCACGACTGAAATATCAGCATCTCACTAATGTGGACAAATATGTGCAAAATATGTGCTGTTTGACTCGGTCACTAAAGGCCCCATATCATTTAAAACTCAATTTTCCTCACTTTCCTTTCTATGTAAATGTTGTGAACCTATTCCAGGCCAAACCGTCTCTCTATTGAAATGAAGCTGCCAAATGCAAAAACAGCCCCTTTTTGTTTGTTTTTTTTTTTTGGTTTTCTTGTTGTTTTGTGATGTCATGAAAAACAGTGTATTTACATATATACCTCTCTGTTCAACCTACAGCAGTTTAGCTCCGCCCACTGATGCTGAAGTTATAAGGAGTGTTTCATGTGGAATTGATTATGACCAATTTTGGTACATAAACACTCTCAAACATCGTAAGGCTAAAAAAAACAAGGTTGTCAGAACAAAACCTCCCATCTTCAAAATGATACCTTTGCAGGAAAACTACTACTTTACTTTTAATGTAAGGGAATGGAACCAGACTTACCCCCCCAAGTAATTTTGAGCCACTTCTTTTGGTTCGTTCATCATAAATGTTGCACAAAATGTAAAGGACAACAGGCATTTTCAAATATTCAAATGTCAGAAAATGGAAAATGTCAAAAATGGAAAAAGTTTAGTGAAGTCTGAATGAATGAATGAATTGACCACAAACTGTGTTTAAGTGCGCACGATAGCCTGGCTAAGAATAAGTGGGCCAAACCAAAAAGTTGATGAGGGATTGTCCACTAATAGTCCAGTTTACTTTATTTAGTTTTTTTTGTGATACTGTATTGAAATGGTTTCACGTTTAGAGGAAAGTGTCACTACGCTGGTGGGATTTTTAAACTCATCATCGTAATCAGACTTTATAATAGTGAACTCACCTGTTAAGGCCTCAACTTGCGTTTATCCACATTTGAAGTGCTGTTTTCCCTCCCTTTAAATATCTGACTGTCTATTTCTATCACAACGTGACGTCTCTTCCTGTCAGCAGCCGTGCAGCCCTTTCGCCTTCTGCCACCTTTTGTGTTTGTTTTGATGTCATAAAGCCATCGTCACAGGTGTGGCCCCAGCCGCAGAGCAACTTCAGACAAGCTATTCGTTGTACATGAGCAGGCGAAAGAAAAAAGTTTGTGTGTGTGTGTGTGTGTGTGTGTGTGTGTGTGTGTGTGTGTGTGTGTGTGTGGGGTGGGGGGCAGGGGGCGGGGCGGTGGGTTCAGAGTACATTTTCTTTAGTTCAAAACATGCTTTGTCCACAGTGTCAACATCAGGACATAGCACTGCTCATGGCTCATGACAGATAGCAACGGTTGCTAAGCAGTGATTGGAGAACTAAGAAAACAAAACAGAACTTGTGTTGAACAAACGCGCCTGTTCGGAAATTATAATGCGTGTAGCTTTAATATAAAAAAAAAAACATCTGCTATTATAATATTTTAATTTAAACAAGTTTTGAGGACATTTTAAAGGACTCGCGTCATAGAGAAAGAATTTGGCTTTTTTAAAATAAAACGCTCCCTCCCGGGCCTGTACAGTCTGTATTGGGAAACAAAACCTTTTGAAACATTTTGAGTTCTGTGATGCTAAGAAAACAAATTTATACATATCCACCTATTCGGGTTACAGCAGCTTAGCCCCACCCATTCACACTGCAGCTGTGCTCAGGTGCTCATCGGAAGGTTGTGCGTACCAGATGGTTAACTAACAGGTAAAAACCACTAAACTGCATGATGTAGGTACGCCCACCACATGGAAAAAGCATGGAGATCTGGAGAATACTTCTCCTTCTGTTTCCTCGCTGTGTTTAATAGTACATTTATAGATTTATATATAGATTTATAGATACATTTATAGATTTAATAGAGCACATCAGGAACATGTTTTCAGTTTAAACTCATGCATCATCTGTAAGACTTTGTCAGCCATTCAAGTGTATTTCCCGGTTTCCGACATCACTCAAACACAGCATGAGTGTTTCAGCTCAGACTAAATGAGCCAATCAGAACAAAGATCATTTACATGTACGAGTCTTAATGACACGGTAGTAAAGAATGAATGAATGAATGAATGAAAGCCTTTATTGTCACATAGTCACCAGAGTAACCAGCGAAATTTTGATCAACCCATCCGAGCACATACAATATGACAAGGGGGGTAGACAGGACAGGAAGACAGGAATAATGGAAAACTACAGAGAAACAGAATACATTGGGTGAGGGAGGAGACAAACACACCTCAGCATTAGCACACAGTTCCACACACACACAAAAGCGTGTGTAATTGTAAGGGATAAAGAGAAAGAGAGGTAGGATAATGGTCATGTCAAATGGCCTGTGATTGCTTTTGGTGCATTAAACTCTACCAAATGTAAATTGCAGGAATAATGTAGGCTGTGTGTAAGACGATACTACTGAAAAAGTCACCAGCGTAGCTACATAGTTACTGACGCCTACATTGTTACCACAGCAGCCCGTGCAGATTGGTTGGTGATGTCAGGACACACAAATTCTGTGGAATGTGGACATCAACTCAGAAGATCTGATTTGGGGAAACAAATCAGACTTGCCTGCAGTCTCAATGTAGCCTAAAATGTTTTTACTTGAGGAAAAGAAAAGGGAAAAAAAGCATATCTATATATATACATGCTGATCAGACATAACATTACGACCTCCTCGTTTCTACGCTCACTGTCCATTTTATCAGCTCCACTTACTGTATAGCTGCACTTTTACAGACTGTAGTCCATCTGATTCTCTGATACTTTGTTAGACCCCTTTTACCCTGTTCTTCAGTGGCTAGGACCCCCATGGACCCTCACAGAGCAGGTACTTTTTTGGTGGTGGATCATTCACAGCAGTGCTGGTGGAGTTGTAAACCACACCGTGTGTGTGTGTGTGTGTGTGTGTATATATATATCTCAGAACATTCAGCTATATATTAGTTATACATTCAGTTGATTATAACAAACTGAATGTTACTTTGTCTATTAGATGAAAACCAGACAAAGAGGAGATTTCTTTCCTGTTATCTGGGCTAGCAAGAATGTTAATCATACCCTCTCTGCTCAGTGACCCTTGCTGTAATGAGTTCCCATGTAGGACTCATTGAATCTTCTGCATCAGAAGCTTTGGCAGGGTCCACGTGACGTGCCTCCTGGATAAGGGCTGGAGGGCTATAAGTGCCTGGTTAAGATCGTGGCGTGAGATTAGAAAATGGGTGACGACAGAGGTTTGTACTTCCTCAGGAGCGTCTTTCTGTGTACGAGGATCACCAAGTAAACTCGCTGACACGTTCATGTATGAGTCATAGACGGCCTCTCCATCTCCAACAGTTTCATACAAAATACAGCACACAGTAGCTGTTGATGTCCATGGATATTTTTCCCAGGAGTCCTTGATTCTGATTGTTTACAGCTGTCATGCTAAAGAACATGTCCAAATGTTGCCACTCAAAGGTTGGATTGTTTTCCAAGTCTGTTCCTGGAGGACCTAAAGATGTTAGTTTTTCAGAGCAGCCTATTTTAGAGCTGTACTGTGTAAGTTTCGGGGATTTGGAGACCTCTCTGGTGGAAATGTGTAATTGCACGCAAAGGATATTTTGTAGCTTTGGTTGTGCTTCAATCTCCTTGCCTGAGCATGTGAATCTCAAAAATAACTCGGTCAAAACTTAGTGTAGGGTGTCTCTTCTGAGGATGTGACTAGATTATTTACTATTGTCATTATTTCTTCATCAGTATGAGACCTAAACATTGAGCCGGGCCTACTTTTTTGAGTCTGTATGTGATGTTAATACGGAAAGACACGATGAGATGATGCCACCGATCTTTAAATGGTTATTTCTGGCTATAGCACACCATATTTTAGTGTTGTGCGTTTTTTTTTTTGGTATGTAGTGCAGCTCTAATGGAATATTTCATACTAAACAGTTTACACTCTGCTAAACTGAACTTTATGGGACACACACTTATGTGTTACATGTGGTTTATGAGCGTGTTTAACATATATGTAACTAAATTTAATTCATTTTTCCATTTTCAGATTTCCAGAGAGAATAATTAGTTTTAATTGACAATTTGTTCTGTAACGATTGTAGTTGTACAGTTGTAATGAATAGTCATGTGTTTAAAGGGCCCATATCCTACATTTTCCTTGATTTATTTATTTATTTTTTTTCCCCCCTGAAGTTGAATTATTACTTTTGTGTGGTTTTATGTGTTGACAACAGTCATTCATTTATATGTGACCATTTTCCGATTCACTGTTTGTCCCTTAAAATTAAACAGGCTGTTCTTGTTACAGTGCCTTTAAGAATGATGTATATAAACGAACTTTTGATTGGCTGTCCTGTATTAAAAAGTAGCTGACATACTTATAACATCAGCTGTAGGCTGCATAGGTGAGTATGTAAATATATAGTTTTTTGTGAGCTCAGCAGCTTAGTTTACATAAGCTTAGTTTACATACTGCCCATTATTATAAGCAAGTTTCAAGCTAATCAGTGTTTGAGGTCATCCGCATTGTTCAGATGCGACAGACTGAGATTAGGTTAAAAACACTGGAACATTCTTTTAACCTCATGAAGAAGGCGATCATGGCCTGTCGAGTTGATAAGGAAGTGATACATGAGTTGTAAACAGGAAAAACACTAAAATTAGCAAATCCGGGTTGTTGGTGACTTGAATGTTGTGAAATGCTGGTTTACTACAGTTTCACCTGCACCGACGTGTGGGAATATGAACACACCGGCCGCAGCAATGCTTCACTCTGATGTTATCAAAGCAAATATTGTTCTAAGGTAATGGCAGATAAAGTGAGGATGTGGTCATTTAAAGCTCAGGTATTCATATAGACAAAACAGTTGCCATAGTGATTGCATTCAGCGGTTACCTACATGCAAACAGGGTTTAACATCCGCAGCAGCGCGGAGGAGGGCGGCGTAACGATCGCAAATCAGTGTGTGGTTGATTTTACTCTCGTAGCCTGTTTTTCTGTCTCTCACCTACCCTGATTCCCTTCCTCTCTCGCCCTTTCCTTTCTCTTCCTCTCACTGATGCAGCCACACAGTTTAGGTCAGAAATGCTAGTGGGTTTTTTAATACTACAGTAACTGATATTTTTTATTTGGTCTGCATTTTTTTATTATTATTTATTTATAGTTCCCAGTTAGTCTTGCCCGCCAGGTAGAGGATCTCCAAATAGTGACACATGTTCTAGTTTTAGAAGTGCTGTAATCTGTGATTTTAATCCAGTATGAATGCACAGAGTTCATAGTCTGGAATATATCCAAAGCAAATGACCTTCTTTAACTCTGAACTCCCTCACACACCTTCTAAGCCGCTTATCCTCCCGGGTCGCAGGAGCCTATCTCAGCAAGCATTGGGTGGAAGGCAGGATGCACCCTGCACAGGTCCCCAGTCCATCACAGGGCAGACACTGCCTAGGGGCAGTTTAGCATGTCTTTGGGATGAAACCCAGACAGCCACGGTGAGCACATGCAAACTCCACACAGAAAGGACCCTTGTCCCCCAATTCCCAGCTCTTCTTGCTGTGAGGCGACAGTGCTACCCGCTGCACCGTCAGTAATAGTAATCAAGTTCGAAAAGGCAGGACAGTGATGTAATAACAAAACCATGTAATAGAAAAAAGGTGCCTTCGTTTTTTCCTTTGTTTCTTGAGTTGACCCAGTTCTCTAATCCTCATGTTCCTGACAAAACATGAAAAAAGGCGATTTATTTTTTCTTTTTGTTCTACTTGGTAGGAGTGGGTTTCCATAGTTTTCAACCAGTTGTGACTCACATATGCACAATGTGCTGAGACTGTATTTTGTAAATGCTTTGTATGGTGTGCTGCTTGCGGTAACCTGCAGAAAGTAAACATCATACTTGACACAGACACGATTCAGGCTTGAAGTTGACTGCTACCTGGTATCAAAAATATGACTTGGACCAAGGCCTTCCATGTCAAATCTTAGCTAAAAGCACCTCTGTGATAAAGTTCTGCTAGTGCTCCTATGGCATTCCAGCAGTATGTTAGCACGAATAGAATATTTTTTTAACCATCTCTAAATGTGGGCATTTAAAGCATGTAAAAGATTCTGTGTTTAAAGTGTATTGACACACATTTTTCCTTGTGTGTTTTACAGTGACTCAATAAAGAGCCCTGATGTAGAACTGCCATTCAATCCTGGTCCTGGAGGCCCACTGCCCTGCACTTTTTACCTGCTCCCAACACACCTGATCCAACTAATCCACTCATTAACCCCCCTTTTTTTAATAAAAGTGGGTGTGGTTAATCAGGAAAAGCACTAAAATGTATAGTTGCGGTGGGCCGCTAGGTCCAGGGTTGAGAAATACTGACCTGGAGGGATGTTTGTTGTCACAAAATTGGTCTCACTCATTGTAAATCTGAAACATGATTGGTTGATTTTAGTTCCTAATTATGTCGGTGCTTAACGTGATGCGTAAGGAGAGCTCACCTGGCTGTATCTACCTAGAAACCTAATTTTCCATTGGACGGATCTTTTGTTTAGATATAGAACTTAACAATGGCATAAGTGTAGTACTGGAACACTTGCAGAATAAAACAAAAGAATGAGCATTCTGTTAAGTAAAAATCAATACTAAAAAGTAAAGGCTTATTTAATTATAGAAATCACAAGGCCTTCTCTGACGACTTGCAACTGCTGCTACTGCAGTTTTCGGCTGTGTGATGTACGGTTAGTCAGAAACCACATAGGCCAGTCTGGCTTGAGGTTACTTCACATGGTTTGAGGCAAGTATGTGATGATTAGCACTTGCTGGTGTGTGTTATCACTTCTTATTGCTTAACACTCATTGGATTCAGCCTTCAGATGCTGCCAGTTTTCTGTGAGAATCTCCCAAGGTGACGTGATGCCTGTAATAAGCTCCCACCTTTCTCATTTCCTGCTGTACAGTGTTTACACCTGAAACCTGGCTACCTTGACGACGGCAGGCACAGCTGACCCGTGCAGCTGGTACACGCACAGAAACACGCCCTCAATGACTTTCTGTTTGGAGTTGTGAGTTCTTGGAATCCAATCTGCCATAATTGTCTGGTAGTTCACGAACCCACACAACTATACAATAGAAATACACTAGAAATGCACAATAGAAATGCACATAATGCCAGGTCAGGTCAAACAGTACATAATGCCGTGTCAGAAACCACATAAGGAATTCGACACCGCTTGAGGCAAATGTGATGATTGTATTATGTTAATGCTAATTAGCATATATTTGTTCCATTGCTTGTTGGCCTCATAGATCAAGGGCAAAAGAAAAGAGGCAAACTGTCTCAGCTGTCCAGCCCCATTTGGGTTAAACAAAAGCGTACAAGCAATAAAAGCCACAAGAGGCCGTACTTTACAGTGATGTTCTCACAGGGGTGGTTAGAGGTGCAGCTGCAGGGATTGCACTGTTCTGTGTCCCAAATAAAACTTACCAAGCTTGTGAATGGCAGGCAATGGCATTCAGTCAATGGGGGGGAAATCCATGTTTCTCTGCTTACTTTGTTGACCTCCTTTTACCTTGTTTGTCAATGGTCAGGCCCCCCACAGGACCACCACAGAACAGGTATTATTTGGGTCGTGGGTCATTCTCAGTACTGCAGTGACTCAGAAGTGGTTGTGGCGTGTTGATGTGTGTTACGCTGGTAGGAGTGGATCAGACACGGCAGTTTGGCTGGAGTTTTTAAACATTCACTGTCCACTCTATTAGACATTCCTACTTAGTCAGTCCACCTTGTAGATGTAAAGTAGCAAGCAAGCAAAGTTTATTTATACAGCGCTTTTTACAGCAGGTGTTGTCACAAAGCAGCTTCACAGATCAATCAGTATTACACAAAGAAAGAAAAGCAAAATCCGGGTCCGAGCCCCCATGAGCAAGCCAGCAGCAAGGAAAAACTCCCTAAAAGAGGAAGAAACCTTGAGAGGAACCAAGACTCAGAAGGGGAACCCATCCTCCTATGGTCGACACCGGATAGCAAACATTGTTACTATGAAGTTTTATAGAACAAAGTGGGGGAAATAAAAGAAAGCAGTGGCTAATTTGATTAGTTTATGATTATGCAGCAGCAGCAAAAGCGGTGGTCAAGCCGATGGCTGGTGAGCAGTGTCACTCGATCAGGGCAGAAGGGCCAACAGCATCAGACGCACAGGATGGGCAGCTGTTCAACTCGGCAAAGAAAGAAGAAAACACAGAGTCAGTTCTTGTGAAGAGTGGCTGACCACAGATTACAGTATAACAGAGCAGCAGAGACTCCGGCAGGTCTAGATCTGACAGGGAAGACTAATCACCAAAGTCTTGACTGTACAAGTAAATGTTTAGCCTAGACTTAAAGAGTGAGGCTGTGTCTGAGTCCTGAACATTAACAAGAAGATTATTCCAGAGCTGGGGGGCTTTGTATGAGAAAGCTCTCCCCGCGATCTAACCTTATTAATTCTAGGTACCAGTAGTAAGCCAGCACCTTGTGATCTAAGTAGGCGTGATGGTTCATAGTAGGAGAGAAGTTCACTCAGGTACTGAGGGGCGAGTCCGTTTAGAGCTTTATAAGCCAATAATAGAATTTTATGGGTTGGCTGATATGCAGGGTTGGCTGATATGGTCGCACTTTCTGGTTCTTGTGAGACTCTGGCCGCAGCGTTCTGGACTAACTGAAGCTTGTTGAGGCTTTTGCTGGGACATCCAGACAGCAGGGCATTACATTAATCTAGCCTTGAAGTGATAAAAGCATGGACTAGTTTTTCTGCGTCCTGTAGAGATAATGCATTTCTTAATTTAGCGATATTGCGGAGATGCAGGAAGGCTGTTCTAGTGATAGTAGTTATATGTGCATTGAAGGACAGATCAGGGTCCATCAAGACACCAAGATTTTTAGCCTGATGCAACTGAGAAATTGTTAAGTTTAACAGGTAAGTTAGACAGTTTGTTTCTAGCTGCTTTTGGACCAAGAATGTAAAGTCAGAGATGATGGCTCATCTACTGCTGCACAGTTTGTGTTGGTCGTCCTCTTGTCCTTCATCAGTCGATACATGATTCTGCCCGCAGGACGCTGTTGACTGGATATTTTTAGTTGGTGGACTATTCTCAGTCCAGCAGTGACACTGAGGTGTTTAAAAACTCCAGCAGCACAGCTGTGTCTGATCCACTCGTACCCGTGCAACACACACTATCACATCACCACCACATCAGTGTCACTGCAGTGCTGAGAATGATCCACCACCCTAATAATGCCTGCTCTGTGGGGGTCCTATCCATAGAAGAATAGAGTGAAAGGGACTAACAAAGAATGCAGTAAAAATAAATTGTATTGTAGAACTACAAAGTACAACAAAGTAAAGTGGCCAGTCAGTGTATTTTGAGATATGATAATGAGGTGGAGGTATAATACTGAGATGGAAGCTGAGATAAAATGGCCATAACTTCCTTGACTTGATTTTTGCCAACTTTATTTTGTCGCAGTCTTCAAACTTTCCTGCATGTTGTTCATTATTTAACAGTATGATTGACATGGTGCTATATTTGTAATGCGTGTTGGTTTCCAGCTAAATTTAAATAAGACGTGTCTGAGAGATTTCACATTTAAATTTACATTTATCTGATGTTTACAGGCAGTGATAAAATCTCCTTCAGCAAAGAGACTGCAGATCAAACACATGACAGTCAACATAAACATTGTTTATTTGGCCCTGTGACCCGAAGGTTGCCGGTTCGATCCCCAGTGCCAACAGTCCATGATTGAGGAATCCTTGAGCAAGACACCTAACTCCCAATTGCCCACCCCTCTGGGCACGTGTGCTCAGTGTGCCCCTAGTGTGTGTGTGTGTATTCACTAGTGTGTATGTGGTGTTTCACTTCATGGATGGGTTAAATGCGAGGTGGCATTTCCCTGTTTGTGGGATTAAAAAGAAAAGTATCACTTATCACTTATTATCTTGATTTTACATTATGTGACCATTAATGTTTATCTAGCCGTCATAAAAATGCATGCTAGAGGATACAGTACATCTGTTTTCCCACATTAGGCTTAACACCACTAATGGCAGATGTAACTAAAACCAGACATGTGAAGCATGTAAGACATTTAGATGAGGGATCTTGTATTTTGCAGTTGTACAGTGACTCCTTCAGTAACACATCCATATATAAATGAACCTGCTCTCCGTTGAGTTAATCGGCCTAATTGTAGTTATTATGAAAATGACTTTAAACAAACTGGGTTCTTAAGTAGAGGGTGTTAAATAGTGTTTTGGCCTGCAGTCCATGTGTACAACACAACCGGACATTAATACAGAATTCAGCTATGATGAAAGTATATTAAAATGGTTTTGATTGCAGCTTAGCTAAAGTGGTTTTGGGACCATTTTATAACAGTTTTATAAATATGATTTTATACCAAGCTCCTTAAAGCTAATTGAATGTAGTTTTTCAAGCTGGATTAATTTTACCAGAGGTGGGCAGGCAATGCCATTGGTTAGGGACTAACTGGGGTACTTTCCCCAAAATGGATCTCAAAGTCTTACCCAGACGTTCACGTCCGCTTTAAGATTGAAATTAAACGGGTCCTAGCAAACACACACCCAGAACTAACTCCCAGTTAATACCACATAGAACGGCATTTGGCTAGTAAAATGGGCTCATTCAGCTTAAGATAGGCCCAGCAAGGCAGACCATCACGTTTCCCTGTGAGACGTGCCTTCAAGATGTTTCACTTTAATTGGTTTTCTAATTAGGCCTTCAACAAAAATTATTCAGCCGTGCTGTGTTGAACTTGAGGATAATAAACTTTCATTTTAGCATTCAACTTGTCGTTTGGTCATTAAAAACTTGGGTAGTGTTGTCTTGTGGGGATTTGTGATTACTGTGATGTCGATTTAAACAGCACTGATATCACTGAGAAGCTTCAGGTTTGGTAAAATTAGCGAAGATAATTTTCTCTGGAATTATTACCCAGCAGACTTGTAAAAGCCAAAGGCATTGGACATTTATTCTGGATTCAAATCACAGATCTCATCATCAGACACTCAGATTACAGCACCTCCCCAGGTCAAACTAGTCCAGCTCCAATAAGGCCTCAGTGGAAAGAAGTAAGTAGTCATTGTTGTGTGTCATCATCCTGCTGTTCACACCTTGGGTGGATCCTGTGCCTTTGCATAGGTTTGGAGACCCAGCCGTGTGTTATTACACACCACGCACACAGGGGCGTGTGCACATGAGTCACCGGCTCTTGATCCCTAGACGCACACAAGTACAAACACATACACACACATGCGTGCGTGTTCTTCCTCAGACTCTGTGCACCTTCAGTAGCTTTAGCCATCACATTCTTTCCCTAATCTGCCTCATGCTTTCTTTTCAAGGCTGCGGTGTGAGGAACATCTGAGTGGCACCTTCAAGTTGGTGGTTTTGTAGAATCGGCAGGTGAAAGGAGCAACACTGTATATTTTACATTTCACTGTTGTTCAGTTCGAGACAAGGATGTGTTCTGAGCCAGTTAGTCTGAAACTTGTCTCTGGATTGCTGCTTCACCTTGCTAGTGTTACTTTTACCTGACTGAGGATCCTGAGGATTGGAATTGTAAACGTTGGAATTGTAAGCCCTTGGCGCTAGCCGGCGGGTTTTCGGAGCGAGTTCCACTTCAAAGGATGAAGATTTACGTTTTAGCCAGCGGTCAATGTTTGCAGGCCTTCAAGTCCACGTCATTGAAACCTGCCTGTAAATGTTAGCGAGAGGGACTGCAACAGCAGGGGGCGCTCGCAGGCTCGTAGATAAAGGGAGAGAGCGTGGTGTTTGTCCAGAAGTCAGGCCATTTGGCCAGTCATCCCGCATGCCACACTTGTGCAAACGTTGGCTGAACGTTATTGAACATCGCTGTAAACATCTGTGGGAACTTCCCGCATCGTAAGTGTTACATTAGCAGGAATCGATTACACCAGTAATCCCGCACTGAAACTCGGCCCTGCTGATGGGTATGTGTAGAGGTTGAATTATGAAAAAAATAATATTGGGGATGGAAGGTTAAAACAGCTGGGTGAAAATAAAGGGGAATCCAAATACATCCAAGGCAATTTGTCCAGTAAATCTCAAATGTGGACAGAGTTAGAACATGTAAGTAAATCTGAAGGGATTTTTTTTTATTTTTATTTATTTATTTAATGGGCATATCCTTTTTGCATTCCCCTTAAATCGTGCCCTGCTTATTTTCTTGGCAGTAGTAACCTACAATTTGATTGGCTGGTGCTGCTGCAGTTTTACAGCAGACTTAATTTCAAGTGATGTCATTTTAATGCACAGAAGTGTAGCATGTATATAGCAATATCCATATTTTGACTGTTTACCAACCTTGTAATTCAGTCTGTAGTCTGTTTTACTGTTCACCCCCTTTCAACCTGCTCTTCAGTGGTCAGAACTCCCATGGACCCTCACAGAGCAGGTACTGTTTGAGTGGTGGATCATTCTCAGCACTGCAGTGACACTGATGTAGTGGTACGAGTGGATCAGACGCAGCAGTGCTGCTGGAGTATGTAAACAACTCTGTGTCACTGCTGGACTAAGAATAGTCCACCAGCCAAAAATATCCAACAGCGTCTTGTGGGCAGCATCCTGTGACCACAAGTAAGGTGCTAGAGAATGACCAACACAAACTGTGCAGCAGCAAGATGAGCTGAAATTACATGTACAAGGTGGATTAATAGGCATGCCTAACAGAGTGAACAGTGTTTAAAAACACTGTTTTTAAACTGTTTTTTTTTGGGGGGGGGGGGGGGGGGGTTTGGGGTGCTGGAGCCTATCCCAGCGGTCACTGGGTGGAAGGCAGGATACTCTTAAAAGCACCGTAACAAAATCAGACTGTTTAATTTTAAGGGAAAAAGAGGGGTTGGAAAGGGAAGAAGAAGAAAAAAATTGGGGCAGTCGTGGGCTGGAGGTTAGGGAACCAGCCCTGTGACCAGAAGTTTGCCGGTTCGATCTCCAAAGCCGACAGTACATGACTGAGGTGTCCTTGAACAAGACACCTAACCCCCAACTGCTCCCTGGGTGCTGTGAATAGGGCTGCCCACTGCTCCGGGCAAGAGTGCTCACTGCCCCCTAGGTGTGTGTGTGTGCTCACTAGTGTGTATGTGGTGTTTCACTGCACGAATGGGTTAAATGCGGAAGTGAAATTTCCCTGTTTTGGGACGAGTAAGGGTCTCTTAATCTTAATCTGAAAATGAATTATGGCTAGAAAACTGGTTGTGGTTATGGTGCATAAACCCACACACATCTACCTCATAGATAAAAAATATAAGGTTCTGGCCCTTAACAACACAGTGCATTGCACAGGTTCTAAGGGTGTGTCTGTGTGGTTCTCAACTTTATGTCACTGCAATAACCGCTCCAGTTGTTCAGTTTTTGTGGATTGAAGTGGTGACTGCTCGTATCAGGATGAGCTGTGAGTCATTGGTACATGGTATTTCCTGAGTGTTTCTGTAGAAGAAACGCTGTAGAGAGGCAGTAGGGGTGGGTAGTGGGAGAATTTTGTCAGCTTTTGGTGCGTCACGTGCTGAGAGCTGCTCACGTGGCTGTGGTGTTCAACATGGAATTGAAGCTGGAGCTTTTCACTGCCCTCCAATGGCCAAGCGGAGTACAGGCAGTGAAGGCTTTTACACAGTAGAGACGGGCAAATCAGTAAAATTTGAATTTGTGAGGCAATATGCAAGTAATACTGCTAAACAATCATCAATACTGTTCCGATAATACTGTGATGTGTCTGTACTGTATTAAACCCAGACCTAGACCAGAAATCCATGGCTGGTGGCCTGCCGCTTGCACAAGGAAGGTGTCAGTGTAAAGTCTTTAAGGCAAATAGACAAAGGCTAATTGTCTGTTTTCACTTGAGCTGATGTTACTAGCCTATTTACCTCATAACATGACGCAGAAATCCAGATTTTTCAAAATTTCTTCACAATTCAATGATTTGAAATGGAAGCAAACGTAGAGTGGGTTCACTGTCAAATGGTTTATAGTAGAGAAGCTCATTTTTTTACAGTTGTATTGATGGTAACCAGGGGTCTACAACACAAATATAGACATTTAATTTGCTATCCATAATGGCCTGGGAACCTACACGGGTCTTCTGAGCTGTTATGTGTTATGGATAATCGTAAAATAGTAGAAAATCTGGGGGGAAAAACCTTTGGGTAATAGTTTTGCCATACAACAGGCTTTTCTGCTGTAAATGATTATTAAAAATGATGTTTTAGTCATCATAAAACTAACGTATAGCAATGTATGAGACACCAGGCAGCATATTTACAACCATTTCACGGGATAACTTTCTGTTAGGGAGCTTTTGTTGGTATTACTACTCCGATGTCCCTGAAAGACTTTCTTTACATCTCAACCACAGAATTATGCAGAAATTTAAAAAAATGAGTGGAATTCCCCTTTAATTTACCTCATAGCTTTTAGCTGGAAAATTAGTGCCTGAAGAGCCGTGATCACACCGGACTGTCGCCTCGCTATTTTCTTTACTGAGGGGGAGCAAAATGAGGCGAGTATGGGTGGTCTTGACGTGATGAGGTTTTAGAGGATCTGTAGTTCTGTGAACCGTTAGCGTTAGCGCTAGCTAGTTAACCAGTGTGTTTATTTGCACCTGTGAACCAAAAGCGACATAAAAAGCAGGTTTCAGAAAGAATATATTACTGATTGCCCTCTTGTTTTCTGTTGGCTTCACAGGGTTGAAATTCGCCTAGAAGAACTCAAAGTGAGGTGACATTACCTGCTGGAGGCTAATTCCTCTTCTGAGTTCTCGCATGCCTTCCTGCTAAAGGGAATTGGCTTTTTTTCCTCAAGGCAAATTTTCACTTGGTGTGACTGCAGCCTTTAGTGAAAGCTGCTAATGATCATTCATGGTGTGTTAGCCACATTAGCTTCACAGCTCTGTTTGCAGTTCACTATCTGAAAAGCTAACGGCAGGCTCCAAACACATCTTGGCTGATTGGTGATCTAAATTAAGTTAGATATTCCCACAGAGCTTTAAATATTGAGCACGCAACATGCTGCTGCTTCCGTAATGTTTGTGAGAAGTCTTCCATGTGTACAGAGCTAAGGTCAGCTGCTAGCACATACTGGTTCCCACCCACAGAAACCACTTTCTCTCCTCCACTCTTTATGGTTGATTTCTTTGGCACCTGGAAGCCAAGAAACACACAGGACCCGAAGTCAGGAGTGTAGGAGTTTCACAGAGCCATAACACCTCAAACACAAACCCTGTAGCTGTTATATAAAGGATAGAAGACCATGTGACTTTCAGTAGGACCCCCCCCTATAAAACCCAGTAGTGATAGCACCAAAACTGAAGCAGTAAAATAGACCATATGTGTACATATGACCAACTACACATTCGTATTAATGCAGTTATTAAAAACCTTTGTGCTGCTCATGAAATGATATTTGACCATTATAGTGTTGGGAAACCATAGCACACTGTTAACTACATTGTTTGGCAGAAGAACTGTTTCTTCCAAGTTTCTTTGTTAAAACTAAATTACTGAGGTAAGAAAATATGATACAATAATCATTTAAAAATCAGAGAAGTAAAGCTGAATTTCCCAGTTTTTCGGACCATGTCATACGTCTTTATTTATTAACTTACACTATTTATTTATTAACTTACACTTATCAGATTAATTCACTCAGGGAAGGGATTCAAAGCACTACCCACATCACAAAGCGTTCTTCTGCACTTTGCCTGCAATTACACATTTCCACCAGAGAGGTCCCCAAATCATCAAATGTTACATAGTGTAGCTTTAAAAGGATAGTTCTAATTCCAGAAACTGAATGGCTGAGGCCATTTGTATACTACACAGTTCTTGGACATACCTTTTTACGCTCTCAGAAAGAAAAGATATGACACAATCACTGGGGCAGTACCCTTTTTGTCACTGTTGTGGTACCCTCAGGGGTACATCTCAGTAACTTCAGTCAAGGAACATAACTACCGTAATCCATTGAAGTTATATTTTCTAAATTGTACTGAATCCATACACCTCATCTGACTCCAGGCTTTTTATTTTATTGTTCTGTTTTAAAACATTAGTTTATAAAAACTCGGAAAAACTTACTTAAGGTACACAGTTGGACCTTAAAACTGCTGTTGCACCTTTTAAGGGTGCAATTGCATTGTTTGTACCTTGATGAACGAATCATGTACCTGCATGGTGCCTTTATTTCTAACAGTGTACAAATCCCAAAGCTTGGATCTGTGCATAAGCTAAGCCCTTGCCCACTCAATTCGGATAGCATGTGCTTAGAAGCCTATTTTTGATTGATTGTGGATTCTGCGGAAGTGATAAGTAAAGAGAGCAAGGGACAAGTTAGCAATACAGGTTCAGATCTTTCTGCACTGTTGAGGAGGTTTTGTGTTCATTTTCAACATCGTATTGAAATTGTGTGCTTACAGGTTTTGCCTTGGTCGTGAACTTCTGTCTGAGCACAAGGCTGCTGAGATTGTTAAAAAAAAAATAGGGATGCTCACAGACTCGGGTTCATTCCCTGCCACAGAGTAGCAGTTCATGTCCAGGAAACAGGAAAGTCTCAGAGTCACCATTAATGCATTAATACATTTATTAAAACTCTCTGCTGCGGAGAAACTCGTGAAAATACCCAGAGATCTCCAAAGACCAAAGTTACAAAGGTTATATATCCCCCAAGTAGGGTGATGGTACTCTTCACTGATTAACAGAGAACAAAGAAAATCCATTGGTTACAACTAACAACTAAGGTTGGTTCCAAATAATACCTAAGGCCTGGGAAAATGCAAGGAGTTGACCCCGTATCTCCTTTTTGCACTGAAAGAACAGTGAGAGTCCACCCTAAGATTTAGAGTAGCATTTCCACCTTCTAAAGCTAAGAACAGAGTTCTTAAATATAAAGTTCCTGTATACCCTCTAAAAGCATACATCAATCACGGTTATACAAGTAAAGCGATCAGCTGTCCTGAAATTCTCTTAAATGAGCTCCACACATGCACGCCTATTAAAGGTGAAACTTTGGTCACCAAAAACTTGGTAGAGTGGAGAATTACCACTCTGAAATGTCTTCAGTTTTCTCAAACACTAGAGGGCGCCCCCGAGTGAACACTGAATATCATAAAGCATTTTAATACTGCTGTTATATTTTTAAGAGCTTTTAAACTCGAGCTATAGGAGTTTAAAATGGCACCTCCTGTATGTCCATGACGTCAGTGAGCGTAGACAGCCAATGAACTGCTCCGCTCGCCAATCAATCATCACGCTCTAGCAGTAAAGCCCACCTCCTGCTGCCCAAAACCTGTTTGCTGTTGAAAAAAGGGAATATATAGGTGATTTTTTTTTTGCTTTTTTTAGTGAAATACATCCTTCTACTTTCTAAAAGGAAAAACAAACATTCTGGGAAAGTGATTAGGAACTATTTTAACTTTTTGTTTTTAGCTGTTGAGCTCCATTCACTGCCATTCATTGACGACTCACTCATGGGCGCTCTCTGCTGATTAGCAGTACTGTTATATGATGATATATAACGGGGGGAATAGGAAGTGGCCAGGCTCCTCATAAACCAGCACTGACCAAAACCACACTGTGTGTGTGTGTATGTGTGTGTGTATGTGTGTGTGTATGTGTGTGTGTGTGTGTGTGTGTGTGTGTGTGTGTGTGTGTGTGTGTGTGTGTGTGTTTTTTAATATTTGATCATGATCTTTTATGAGTTTTTACATTACAAAAACAATGAATTTAGAAACAGCAGCTATTGTGGTTTCCATACATGGACTGAGGAGTGAAACTTTTAACAGTGTGTACATAATACATCAAACCTCTGTATTAAATTGTATTATTAAATTGTTTTCCATGAAGAAGCACTTTTAAAAAAAAATTCCAAGTGTATGGATAAACATTAACAGTCATTTGTATGTGTGTGTGTATATGTGTGTACAGGTAAAGGTGTGATCGGTCAGTAGCGTCATGGCGAGTCTGGAGGAGAAAACAGAGCAGTGGTTTCACTCTGGGGAGTGTGACACCTGTCTGAATGATGAACAACTCGACTCCATCAGAAACAACAGCGGTGAGAGAAAAAAACACACACACTCAGCAATTTCTTCACTGAAGACAAAAGTTAAGAAAATATCTTAAATCAGGAATTAACGTGAAGGAGGGAGGGAGAAAAGCGTGTGCTAGAGAGTGAGAGAGCCTTCATGCAGCTTATGGAAATCTGTAAAAATGAAGAAATTTCGAATGTCAACGATGATGAACAGAGTTATGTACCTTGATAAACAATAGAGGTACCTGCATAGAACCTTAGTTTCTAATAGGGAAGAGTAGAATTCTCTGTAGCTCCACCTTGCTGGTGTACAGTTAGTGACTGCTGCCGTGTTGAGTTTGTGTTTTCCATCCTGTGACTCATCAGTGGTTGGTTTCTGAGCACAGGGCACTGTGAGAGTTCTGTGGTCTCACGAAACAAAAATGAACACTTTGGACACCATCACCAAAGTTGGGTTTGAAGAAACAAAGGAGCAGCGTTTGATAAAAATAACACTTGGCCAACCGTTAAGCATGAGGGTGGGCCTGTTAAGCTTTGAGGTTGGGTGGCAGCCAAGGACATTTTGCAGGGACAGAGGAAAGAAAGGCTTCTATTTAATATCAACAAAACCTGGAAGCTGCTGTGCCACAGTGAGGAAACTGGAAAAAAGAGGTTGTATATTACAAAAAATAAGCTACAGAATGAAATTTTGCAAATAAATAATAACTGTGCATTAAAAGCTGCAGAAATAGATCAAATTTAAGTTTGTTCTATGTAAAAATAAAATAAAATAAATAAATTTCACTTAGGAAATCAACAAAATGTGTAATTTGACCAGGGGCTCAACTTTGCTCACACAACTGTACAAGTATGCAATAAAGCAAGCTAGATGAATTAGTACTAAATAGCTGTGGGAGCCTTGACATCTGCTTCAGCTGCTCATAGCAAGAAACAGTTTTTGCAAATGAACGCTCTTTTCAGGAGAGGGGAACCATAAAGGCTTTCATCAAACTCGTATTTAAACACTGCTTTTATAGCAGTAATGCGCTTGTTTCCAATCCAAATGTAATAATAAATTAATGGGTTGATATCTTGAAACGCCCATGTTAAGGTCACTAAATGTAGGCAGTGTTATTCTTTACTGGAGTTGGAAAAAATCTCTTTAGTTCTGCAAAGCCAAACCTGACATTACATGTGCGTTTTATGAAAGAGCTCTGCTATAAATGGGCAGTTATGTTCATGCTATTGAAGCTTGTAGGTTTTGGAAATTAATTTTCTAAATTAAAATATGGAACAGCAGCAGGTTCTAGTGGCTAAAATGCTGCAAAATGTAACTTTAAATAAAATGGATGTGTGTTGTGTGTTAAAAAAGGAGGAGTCGAGGGTGGGTAAGATAAGAGAAGTGATTTATTAATAAAAGGATCTAATGCATAATGTGATAGAAAACATTGGACGGAATAACTCAACAAGAAAAAAGATATATATACATACATACACACACACACACACACACACACACACACACACACATATATATATATATATATATATATATATATATATATATATATATACAGTGAGTCCAAGAAGTATTTGATCCCTTGCTGATTTTCTTTGTTTGCCCACTAATAAAGACACTATCCTTCTGCACTTTTAATGGTAGATATATTCTAACATGGAGAGACAGAATATCAAGACAAAAATCCAGAATATAATTTTAAAGAATATATTTTAATTAATTTGTATTTCAATGAGGAAAAAAAGTATTTGATCCCTCTTGCCAAACACACTCAATACTTAGTGGCAAAGCCTTTGTTTGCAAGCACAGCGGTGAGACGTTTGTTGTAGTTAACCACAAGTTTAGCACACACACCAGGGGGAATTTTGGCCCACTCTTCTTTGCAGATCCTCTCTAAATCACAAAGGTTGGTGGGCTGTCGCTTGGCAACTCTGACCTTCAGCTCCCTCCATAGATTTTCGATCGGATTGAGGTCTGGCGACTGGCTGGGCCACTCCATGACCTTAATGTGATTTTTCTTGAGCCAATCCTTTGTTGCCTTTGCTGTATGTTTAGGGTCGTTATCATGTTGGAAGACCCAACCACGGCCCATTTTCAGATCCCTGGCAGAGGGGAGGAGGTTGTCCCTCAGGATTGTGCGGTACATGGCTCCATCCATCTTCCCAGTGATGCGGTGAAGTAGCCCTGTACCCTTGGCAGAGAAACACCCCCAAAACATTATGCTTCCACCTCCATGCTTGACGGTGGGCACAGTGTTCTTGGGGTCATAGGCAGCATTTTTCTTCCTCCACACATGGCGGGTGGAGTTGAGGCCAAAAAGTTCAATTTTGGTCTCGTCTGACCACAAAACCTTCTCCCAATAACTTGGTTCATCTTTCAAATGATCATTGGCATACTTGAGGCGCGCCTCCACATGTGCTCCCTTCAGCAGGGGTACCTTTCGGGCACTGCAGGATGTGAATCCATTGTTGCGCAAAGTGTTGCCAATTGTTTCCTTGCAAACTGTGGTCCCAGCTGCCTTCAGGTCATTTGCTAACTCCTGCCGAGTGGTTGCAGGACGATTTCTGACCATTCTCAGCATCATTGCCACCCCACGAGGCGAAATCTTCTTTGGAGCACCGGGCCGAGGTCTGTTGATTGTCATGTTATACTCTTTAAACTTTCTGATAATTGCACCAATAGTTGTTACTTTCACATCCAACACCTTACTAATCTTTTTGTAGCCCATTCCAGCTTTGTGAAGGTCAACAATTCTGACTCTGAGGTCCTGTGACAGCTCTTTGGTTTTACCCATGTTGGAGACTTGAAATCTGTGTGATCTGTCTGATTCTGTGGACAGGTGTTTTTCACACAAGTGATTAGTGAGAACAGGTGGCTTCAGGTCAGGTAACAAGTTGATTGGGAGTGTCTAACTGGTCTGTAAAAGCCAGAACTGCAAATGAATACTAAGGGATCAAATACTTATTTCACTCCATGAAATACAAATCAATTAATATATATTCCTTAGATTTATTTTCTGGATTTTCTTTTTAATATTCTGTCTCTCCATGTAAGAATACATCTACCATTAAAAGTATAGAATGATCATGTCTTTATTAGTGGGCCAACGAAGAAAATCAGCAAGGGATCAAATACTTCTTGGACTCACTGTATATATATATATATATATATATATATATATATATAAAGTGTGTGTGTGTACTTAAAATCAAGTACAAGAATTTTTTCCAAAAAATTCTACATTACTTGATGGTTGAGATGTAAATGAACTAATTCAGAGTGATTTAATATGAAATGATTAATTGTAGAGAAATTAACTGACTCTGATTTCTATGCAGGGGTTGTGAACCCATGATTGCCTACAATACAAATATAGCCTTTATATTTACTGTCAAAAATGACCAGTGAACCTACATTGTCTTCTGACTGTTTATATGTAATATTGAAAATGAAAAATATTGGTAAATGTAAAAGCAAGATTTTTTTTTGAGACTATTTTATCTTTCTTTGATTTGGTCTTATTTTGCATGTATCTTTCCACCATGATTCTTTTTTATTTTTTTATTCTAAATATTCTCTCAGAACTGTCATAAATCAGTATCTTAAACTCTTTAGACATCTGGTTCCTATCACCACTACTGTTTCTACTGTTTCACTCCAGAACTAGTTAGCTTGAAACATGAGACCATTCCTTTCTGTTTGAAGAAAAAAAGCACTGAGAAGAACGACAAGTCAAGCAGGGAATCCATTCTCCTCTCGTTCTAAACACTGTACTATTGGACTACTCTTTAAGAAAAAGATGAGTGTGCCACAAAGGGTTCTTTGAGCGGCACCCTAGAAGAGGCTCTTTCACTTTGGTTCTACTGTGGCGTTGTGTAAAGAGCATATTTTTCAGCCTTACTTTTCACACACTCTCAGAAAAAGGTGGTAAACTGGGGCAATGCCCCTCTTGTCACTGGGGTGGTTCCCTCAAGGGTACATCTCAGTACCTTTATTCTGGGAACATAATTGTACCATAAACCATTAAAATTATATTTTTTAATTTGTATTGACTCCACACTCCCCGCCTCATCCCCGGGCTTTTTATTTTATTGCTCTGTTTAAAAACATTAGGTTATGAAAATGTACAAATATGGACTTTTCCACACAAAAAAGCTCATTGAATGTATGCGGTTAGATGCCTGAAACCACTGTTGTACCTTTTGAGGGCACATTTACATTTTTGTTACCTTGATATGAAAAATGAACTTGCACAGCACCTTTCTAGCAGTGCAGTGGGCAATTTCTCTCCCAGTGGCCACGAATCCCACACCTGAAGCATTCATTTGGACCAGCCTCAGCGCCCCCTCCTGGCCTCCTGCACCGTGCTTTAGTGTGGCCTCTCTTGCGACAGTTGACGCACTCGTTTCTTCTCTGAGCTTTAAGCTTACAGCTTTCTACAGCAGCAGCCCGGTTCATCATGTCCGCATAACTTGTGGGATCCTGAATCGCTTTATATTCTTTGGTTGCATCATTTAAGGCAGTGAGGAGGAATAGCTGGTCATTGATGTCCGGGTCCTTGTCCACATCACACCCGTATGAGCAATATAGCCTGAACTTCTCCTTGATGTAGTCCACAAAGGATTCATCCTCTTTCTGGAGTCTACAGTGGTACAAATTGAGGAGTTGTGACCCCGACCCCAGAGCTTTTGACATGCACTTGCGTAACTTGTGCAACAGTCTCTCCACCTGCGCAGAGTTGTTGAAGTCAACGTCCTGGAAGTCAGTTTCACTGATGTCCTTCACTACTACCTTCCAAATTTCTGAAGGGCATTTTGCCTTGATCAAGCTAACAACTTGATGAGGAGGCAATCCAACGGCAATCCACTCTTTTATTTTCTTCCAGAACTCAGGGTTGGAGTTGTGCTTCTCTATGTCAGGGAGTTCTTCAAGGAGCTTAATGGGATAAAGGAGTTGTGCCTGGTCTGGACTGACGAGCACCCCTGATTGTCCAGAACATACCACATCTCTAGAGTCATGGGGAGAGGTTTGATTCCAAACCACAATGTCTTGTGATGTTCCTGGATTTTTGAGTTCCCTTAACGACGTGACCTCTTCATTGACATACCTGAGGTGCAGCCTCAACAACTTGATCTCCTCATCATTCAAACGTTGGCTTGCTTGAGCGTCAGCCATCGCACCTCTCAGCTGCTTGTTTTCCTCTTCCTGTTCCCGGAGTTTCATTTTCAGCGAGTCAATCTCTTCTTCTTGAGACTTCGTCTTCGTATCAAGACCTAACAGTTTCATTTCGCACCTGTCCAGCCTCTTTATTGCTAGGTCGTACTCCAAAGCCATAATAGCCATGGCCTGTTTGGCTTTCTTTTCACCCTCTTTGAGGTTATTCCACCATTCGCTGCGTTCAGCCGGGCTTCCATTGCTGGGGAACGTCCCCTTCTTTGTTTTATTCAAACGCTTGTCTGCAACTTTGGCTCCTTGCATCCTCAAATTAGCACAAAGGGCCTTGTCGTCTGATACAGGTATGGTCTGAAAAGGCATTTTGGTGCACTTCTTCAACCTGAAAATCAAAAGCAAGAAGTTTCAAAGAGGAAGTGGTTGCTTTGGGGACAGATAAATGCAAAATGATAAAGCTAACAGACACTTGACCCTGCTTGACTTCTGTAGTAAGGATTTTCATTAGATCAAAACAGAGTTTCAAATCTTTCACAAATTTCAGGCAAATTCAGTTGAGAGCTACTTTGACCTTCTTTGAGCTGTATGTGGCCCTAAGAGACACATAGTACAATGGTCGGTGGCCGTTAAATTCTTTGCTGTTGTCTGCCGAATCCCAGTAAACATCACTGGAGCAAATGCTACTGATAGAACGTAGTGCCAAAAACTCAAAAGTCCACACTCAAAAAATCTGTTTATCTGTCCCCTCGTTTCACATTTCTCTTTTATAGGTTAACCATCTTTTTAACCTCATCTTAGAAAATGTCTTTTGTGATATTTACACAGAATTGAATATTTAAAAGAGATGGATGAGAACCCTTTAAAAGTGTTAAAATTTGTGGCACTGGAATCAACAGAAATAAAGGATGCACCTCCAGTGCTCACATGTTTAAATATAGCACTGTAAGTACAATAATTTACATTAATAGTCATATGCACAAGATTGGGTGCTCCTGGTCAAATTGCATTATTTTCAAATGAATTAATCAGTAAATTCAGTTCAGCAATTAAATAGAAACAGTGTAGTGTACCGTGCAGAAAACTGGCTTTTTTGTTCCCTGTAGAGGATGTGTTAACTTATTTTAATTTAGAAAATCAGCACAATTTTGCGTATGATTGTGCATGTAAAATGTTAATGTTAACAGTAGCTTTGTACAGTGACAGGAAAATTTGCTCAGTCACTGGAAAACTTGACGTTACTTCTAGACTTTAGTCTTCCGAGTAGCGGACTGAGAACGGTCCCTTTAAAGCTTTTAAGCACATTAACATTGTAAGACCACGATTATCACTTTTCTCATCAGCACTAAACTGAATTATATCACTATATCACATGCAATGTAACAATGTGCTTTAACACTGACTTTTTCATAAAGATAATATTGTGCAAGGTCTTTCAACAGCTGAAAGAAATTCAATTTAAAAGCTATTTATCAGCACAGTTAGCATTAATCTGGTTAGAAAAGCAATAATATTGGAATAAATACAAATAACATGAATACAGTAAGTTATGATGTTATGTTTGTGTTTGTTTAGCTATTTCCAAACATTTTTTTTCTCTTGAAGAAGGCCCAGATTTGACTTGTAGTTATCATCCAATACCCTGGTTTGGCTAATAAGTTCTTCATTATGTCAGATCAGGTTTGCTGGTGATGGAATTCATCTGATGAATTTATCAAATTCATCTGATGGCTTGGTGCACTGAGGAGAGGCCGGAAACCAAGTCCTATGTTTTTCTACCCAGCTTGCAGTATCACAACTACTTTTTTAAAATAAAGACAATCTGTTAATGTTTTGATTGCTTCGATTCCAATGCAATATAGTATTTTTACAAGCAACAACACCGTAATTGTCCAGATATGTGGTATAAACAATTTACATAGGCACCTGAGACTTTTTCGAAGTAGAAACCACGGCACAACCTCCCAGAGAGAAAAAAGCAAACACCCAAACCTTCAAACTCCGAGTACTCACCAGCTTACGCACAAGCTGTCTGCAGATGATGTTTCCTTCCAAGTAATAAAGTTCCACAGTTAAGATGGTCTCCGAGAGGCTGAATCGCTTTGAGAGAGTGAGAGGGAGAGTAGAAGAAAGAAATAACGTTTCCTTTTTGTTTTGAGGGTGGAGTCGGGCATAGCTCCTCCTCATACATAAATAACCAATCACTGATGGGAGAAGGATGCTTGGTGGGACTTCTCAGAGGAATGTTTTGCAGGTTATATCACACACACACACACACACACACACACACACACACACACACACACACACACAATGATATGGTGACTGCTCTTGCCCACCAGTTTCCTGTAAGTGCAGTTGGTTACTGTAACCATTGTGTTTAAAGGGGACTTTCCCCTTACCAAGACATACCAAGCCAAAACATGTTTTCTTCATTAGCTTTGCACTGGAGCTATAAGGCTAATGTAGCCAACAAGGAAAAGAAGATTATAAACCACTGAGAGAGGTTTAGATGGGACTAGGGGTTTGTTCCATACAGTCATCTGCACCTGATTACATCGCTTTGCAGCAATACCCATCTTCTCACATGGTATACAAGTCAAACATGGGTGAAGATGTTGAAGGCAACACAATCTTGTTCAGTTTAATGCTTGTGTGGGGGAGAATATTCTGTGGGAGTTTGTTTTGTTGATGATTCAGAAATAAAAGAGCTGAGGAGATCAAATTCTGTGCAACAGGACTTTATTAGCGGATGCCAAGCAGAGGTCTGCTACTCGAGGCTAGCGCAATGGGGCCCAATGATTGAATAGAATTCCCCACCATTTGTCACTGTGTTTGCACACTGTGAAATAAGACCTCTGCATTTAACCCATCCATGCATCCACGTACATGCACGCTAGTGAACACACACACACTAGGGGCCAGTGAGCACACTTGCCCAGAGCACTAGGCAGCCCTGTCCACGGTGCACGGGGAGCAATTGGGGGTTCATTCAGCACCGTGAGGTCCATTATTTTTAGTTGTACCTAGTACTTTGGCGGTTGTTTTCTAAAACTGAGGCTGCAGATGCCATCAGCAGAGTAACAGGGACTTTCCTCTCTGATCAAGCCCGTCGTGGAGAAGTTCTTGAGCGTCATAACCGTCTCTTAATTCTCAAAATGAACAGTGATGACAAGTCACTTGTCAATGTCCCTCTGAGAAACCACAAAATAGTTTTAGGCTGACTGTTTGTCTGCTGCTCAGACTATTTGAACATGTCTGCGAAGGAGAATGAAGGACACAAGTAGCATTTTCAGTTGCTGTTTCCAATTTTTTATTATTATAATTCAAATGATTTATAGTTCAGTTTATGTGTTAAGTGTTAAATTTGGGTAATTTGTTGTAGTCCCATTTAAAGGACCCATATCCTATATTGTATTTTTTTTCTTAACACCCCTAAAGTTTTTATTATATACCAAAAATGATAATAATTTATTTTTGCATGACCATTTTCCAGCCTCTCTTTGTCCCAAAACAGGCTGTGCCTGTATTGAGCTCTGTTCTGATTGGCTGGCCTATATTGTGCTTGTAGTGTAAATCCCCAGTAAAGCCATAAAAACAGTAAAGCCCCATAGAGTTAAAACTAAATCTCCAAAGAAATAGGTTTATTTAAGAACTGTGGCTGGGGAGAAGCTCCTGGCCAGAGATCTCCACCTAAAGCCAGAATACTTTGAGATTAAATGGTCTCTGTGAGGGGTGTTGGTCCATTTCTGTTCTTCATAGAGAACCAAGAAGCTCACTGGTTACATATAATTGTGATATGAATCAACAAGAGTACTAAGATATGTGCAAATAATAAAGGAGAAGGAAGAAAACCTATATATGGTCAACCTGTTCACTAAACAGCAGGTATCTTGAGGGTGAGCTGGCCTATAGCTTTAAGGTCATTAAACTGAAAGGAGTAGCTGGTCAGCTCCTATCATTTGTAACATCTCATATATAAGTGTATTATGAGCGTAAGAGTATTATGATTAACTGTAGAATATACTGTTTATGTCTGAAATGACAATTTCTGTAAGCATAAGCCTGATTGAAAATGCGCTGATGGCTGAAATACTCCTTAGAATGCCAACATGGGTGGGTGGGGCTACATATTTGTAGACTGAATATGTGGATAGGTGTAAATGTTCTTTTGACATCACAGGAGCAGTGAATTCAAAATATTGCTGTTTTTGCAGCGTTGATTTCATATACCATCGCGTGATCATGCGATAAGACAGTAGAGAGAGATGATTGGATGAATAGGGTTATGCTTAGGGGCCCCAAGAATGTTTATGATGTCCAGGTACATGGAGCCTGAACAACAGATAAGTGTTGGATCATTGCTGATCGGATATCGTTGTCACTATAAGTTACAGCTAACCGAAATGTACACGTTTGACCATGTTTGGCTAAAATGTTTCTATGGACTAAATTCTGGTGCGTCTCTATTGTTAAACATGTTAGTAAAGTCATCAAAGAGGAGTGGATGATGTTCTCGGTAAGCTACTATCAGCAATTCCACAAAAAACATACTGGTAGTAAATGCTGTTGGTGCATTATAGATATGTAAAACACTAGTTCATCCTAGCATGACATCTTCTGTCCATCAAATCAAACGCTTGCAAACAGAAAGCAGAGCTCTGTAAAAACATGTCATGGAAGTGTGTTTGGATCAGGTTTGGGTTAAATTAAGCAGAATACTGCCATTTGGGCCTGGTTGGGTCTTCAAGTCTCATCCAGGTTGGGTTTGGGCTTCAGTTTCATATGCAAGTGAACATGTGCAGGCATCTAATACGAAAGTGTATAGGACAATTTAGTGTTGCGTCACAACAGCAAAGAACTTATTTCTCAAAGTAAAATGTTGAACATTCTACTAAGTAATAATTCTAAAACTTAGAAAGAAAACCAGTGGCATACTGTACATTCTGGCGCTCTTATTGTTTGTGTAATAGTGCTTGGAATCTTTATTGGGAAGAGAAAAGGATTCGCCAAGTTGTCATTAGCTTCAGCTTTTACCGGTGTTACTGATCCCTCAGTAGGTTTAATACCACTTATAGCATCTCTACTTACTTTACAAACATTCTGATAAAATGCTGTTTTAGGCCTGCAAGTTTAAGTGACACAAAGCTAGTAAAGAAAACAGTAGAGAGGGCTCACCTTCAAATCCCTTAAATATAATTCCTCATGCCAGTGTTAAGTGGCTGCTCTAGGTGGGAGAGAGCAGCAGGATGCACTCTTGATTCCTACAGTCATAAATCTCAAGAGAATGAGGCCTTGCACAAGTATGCATATGCTGGCTAATGGAGCATTATCTAATCAAGCATTTTCTTCAGTGCATGTAAAGCAGAGAGGAAAAATGTGGATTGGACTGAAATGATGTTTAGTGGTTTGTTTGGAAAAAGAACAAAACATCTGACCTAAATGGTTGCAAAATGTTTCTAGGTGTTTATGCAGGGATTCACTGCCTGTCAAACATTTAAGGAAACCTTGCTTTCTTTTGTAATCTTTTGATTTTCACAGGTCTGTGCTAATACTTTGTGTACATTGGCCTTCAACACTCATCTTGATGTTTGAGTGCCACTCCTGTAAAGAAGAGCAGGTTTTGCCTAAATAATGATTTGACCACTGACAAACCATGACATAGAGGGAGACCTTCAATTCAGGCCACAAATGCCAAAACTCGGTCAAAACATGAAGAAAAAACCCACCTCTATTCTAATTTTTACTAGCATCCCTAAGGGATTCTAATAGTATGTTAGCACTAAGATAACATCCATTTGTATTAAAATTTTTGGCTATTTTAAAGATTCGTATAGACGTTTTTTTTCGCGTGAAGTTGTGGCAAACATATTAACATGTTTTACCTTGTTGTATTTTCACAGTAGCTCTTTCAGTAGTGAACCCTGTTATCAAGCTGCTATCGCTGTTTTCCCTTTTTATCAGTCCATTGATAGGGCTATTAGTTGTGTTCAGTCAGAGGAGTATCTAGGACTTCCAGAAGGCCTAAAGTGATATTTCTTTGGTCAGAAAATTGGTTGTGCCTGTTGTAAATCAAAACATGATTGTTTGATTTTAACACCACTTCCTAATTATGCTGGTGGCTAATCTAATGCTTCAGGCCTTCTCTTCGGTTCCTGAAGTCCTAACCAATAGGAGAGCTCACTTGGCTGCATCTGCCTAAATACCACATAGAAAAATAGTACCTCACATGCCAATTTTCCATTTGGTGTTTGAAGAATTGAACTCTTTTACCATAAGAAGCTTAACAGTAAAACAATAATTACAAAAACACTGTACTAATTGCAGTTGAAATACAACCACGATTTTATGATCGCATGAATAAAAGTGAGCCAAAGATTACACATGCATATAGGCTTCTCAGTAGGCCTAGAAGACCCTCAGGGTTCTTCTCTGGATTTGACACTTTGAACACTGCTGTAGGTGATTTATAGAATGATTGACAAAGATATTCAGTATTGAAAGTGGAGTTTTAATTAGATCAGTATCCAGAATGCCTTGTATCCCAAAAGTGGGGATCAAATCTAATGGGAGACAACTTGAAGTGAATACTAACCTGAATGAACTGGAGGCTATATGTTGTTGTGTATTTTGATGAGAGTATTGTGTTTTTGATTTTGATGACCAAAGTTTCACCTTTTGAAATATGTGTGTGAAAACAATTTAAGTGGATTTAAGTATTTAGTAAACCAGTTGTTTTACTTACATAACCATAATTTATGTTTGCCTACAGGAGGTATATATGAATTTGTTATATAGTGTTCTTAGCTGTAGTTAATGCCACCCTAAACATTTGGGGTTAGATAAAGGGTCAACTCCTTATAGTTTCCCAGGCTCTATGCTTCTGTTATCTGTCCTGAGGCCTTGCTAACTGACAGGGGCTACTGTGATTCATTGTTTAGTGGCCTTGAGAGTGCAGACATGAAAGTTTCTTCCATCCTTTTCATTTATTATGCATATATGTTAACACTGTCGCGTTTATACATATCGCAATTAGTTGTAACCAATGGTTTGTATCTTCATTGTTCTGTGTTATCCAATGACAAGAAACAACACCCTACTTGGGGGATAAATAACCTTTGTAACTTTGAACGTCTTCATAGATCTCTGGGTATTTCCAGGAGCTTCTCCCCGGCCGAGAGTTTTAATAAACCTGTTACTTGGGAACATTCATTTTCACTCTGAGACTTGTTTCCTGGTTTATTTAGTCATTTTCCACAACAATATCTACTGGTGCCTGAAGCTGACTGAGAATAAACTACAGTGCCATGAGAAAATTTGATTTATTACAGCTGTGGCTTACAGAGAGCTGCTGTAGCTCTGAGCAGGAGGAGCAAAGAGATGATAAAAGAATGTTATCAACCCTCAAACTGGCTCAAACTCCCCAAATTATAAATCTACTCACGGTTACACACCAGTGATAGGGAGGCACAGAATTCTGGTCTGAGAGAAACACTCTAAAAGACAAAGAGGCTCTTCTCGCATACAGAACAAGCATTTAAAATGTTTTGACCACTTTCTAAAAATCCCTACCTGTGATGGTGAACTGAAATATAATGATCAAAAGAAAATATAAAAGTCAATGAAATAGTATGAAAGTAAATATGAACATGATTCTACTGTGCCTAAAATTGACTAGGTTAAATTTCAACATCTTATGTTTTCACAACTTCAGAAGGCACTTTTGTAATGAGCAGTTGCAGTTACAACATAATTAAAGCTGCGCTATGTATTGAAAGAGTAGCGTTACTGAGTCAGGAGAACAAAGACACTAAAATATGGGGTTTATGTGCTGCTGTTAGTCACCCTGACAAGCCTGAAATACTAATTTAAAAGTTTGGTCAAGTTTTTCAGACCATGTCATGCATCTTTACGTATTAATGTCACACACAGGCTCAACGAGAAGGTCTAGATCCATGCAGCTTTAACTGAATAAATTAATGATTATAACTTATAATAAAAATATATAATATATATAAAATAAAAGTATGAGGACAATGAATTTGTAACAATAATATGAGATATAGAAATTGCACATATACAAAAAAGTATCCGCACATTTATCCTGGACGTGTCCACAATAGTCCCAGAATGGGGAAATCAGCTCAAGGGATCAAGCCGGCAACCTTCTGGTCACGAGCCCACAACTGCCTCACAACTGGACCGTTATGTCCTTCACAGTTTTAGGATTATGAAGTTTAGACGTGCACAACCATAGTAGACATGCAATAATATGATTATCATATTATTAGTATGGTTATGATTACCAGAACCATGAAGATCAGACTCAAAACACCGACAATAATGTACTGCAAAATAAATGTTTCTGTCTCTTATAAACCTGAAACTAACTAGGAACGCACAGCTCAGGGTCACTGGTAGGTCATCCTGCGGCTCTAAATCTAGAGGACGTGAAATTTTCTGTTGTACACGCTCGCACAAACACTCACACACAGGGGAAATGTGTGGTCAGTGTGAGAACAGAGCAAAACAACAGTAACCAGGACTGTGACTGCAGAAAAGAGAGAGAAAACATGCAAAATTCAGTTTTACTTAAACTCTTGTGCACTAAACGTGTGGTTGAACAGCAAAACCCGTTGAATTTTTAGCCAAGATGTGTTTGCTGCCTGAAATTAGCTCCTTTAGTTTTGCCCTGGAGCTACAAGACTACTGGAGCTAACCTCTTATAGAGCTAATGTACACTAATGCAAGCTGTATGCCTAAATGTTAACACACTCGCCTGAAACTGTGTCGAGTTGTTCAGTATTCTTAAATAGACTTGATTATGTGGTTTCAGACACTGTATCACACACTGTTAGTTATAAAAATGGACCAACGTTATGAACAAAACTCCGGTTTCAAGATGGCTGCTAATGCTGTATTTAGCTGTGTGATGTACTTTTAGCCATTTTGAAAGAAAGCAGTTTGTCATATAGTGTCAGAAACCAAATGAGAGATTACTGAACAACTGGGCACCGGTTGAGGAGAGTGTGTAACAGTTTAGTTATGCTGCTTGCACAAAGCTAATTCCTGGCTATAAGCTAACATTGCTTAGCTACGTTAGCCTTGTAGCTTCAGTGCCAAACCAAAGCTGTACAGTCTGTCAGACAGTAAACACGGCTTTGCTGCTTTAGTTCATTTGTTGTAAGGGGGAAAATGGGTGTCATTTCTGGCTGGAAAAAACAGAGGCGGACGAAGTACACAAATCATGTACTTGAGTTAAAGTAGAGATCCCCGAGGTAAAATACTACTCCAGTAAAAGTAGAAGTCCTTACTCTAGACCTCAACTTCAGTAAAAGTACAGAAGTAACAGTTTCCATCAGGGAGAACCGAGTGGCTCTGAAGTCACTTTTTACAAACAAGCAAGTTTCAGTTTCAGATTACTTTGTAAATTAGTTACAAGTTGAATAAAAACTGGCTTTAAACTCAGGATCACAAATGAGTTTTCCTTTACTGTGTTGATCTGTAGGCCTCTGTTCATAAACGTAAACCAGCCCAAACTAATTTACTATAAAATGAAAGTGTTTGTATGAATTCAGAAAAAAAGAAAAACGGCAGTCACGACTGCATATGTGGACATATTTCTATATTGTGGTCTATTTACACAAAGTTAGGTTAGCTCATCATTTAGGTCGACGCATGTGCTCCCAAACTTTTACGCTGCTGCACATGGTCTGCTGGTCTAACTTGGTTTATGCTGATCTGGTTCTGATTTCATTGGTCAGCCAGCATGGTTAGGCTGATTGACCATCATGCCACCATCCAACACACAACACTTTCTGGTGTTGCTGGTGACAAGCATGTTAACTTCCATTTCTGCTGACCATCATACAACCATCCAAAACGCAGCACATGCTGATTTTGCTGGCCTGTGCTGTTTTTTTTGTTTTTTTTTTCTAGCAGGCTCATTGCTTTAAATGCTAAATATCGGATACTGAGTTGTTTTGTTGTTTGTGTTTGTGTGTACATGGGTTCCTCTTTCAGATTTGCGAAAGTTTTTCGTGGTGCATCATCTGGTTGATCTCAAGGAGGAAGGAATATCTCCATTTCTCCATAACACACCCATCACCTGCAAAGTGGAAAACACTGAGAGATACACTACTCGTTCCAAGGTGTGTGCGACTTATTAATTAATCCAGAATTGATGTACATTTGCTATGAGATGGCAACACATCACTTTGCCTACTCTGTTTTTGAGAGCCTAAAGGTTGAGGCTTTTGCTGCATTAATGACCAAGTGGAAACTCAGAAGTTTCTGATCTTTAAACGGGGAAAAATCCAACGTCCCTCCAACTTCAACCAATTCTGACTCGGAAAGTCAGAGCTTTTCAAGAGCTCTAACTTCTTGTGGTGCCACTTAATCGTGGTGACCCCCATAGAACTTAAAAGTGTGTTTTAAGCTTTTTTTGAGCTTTTAAAAGGTTTATGTGTATCATGTGCTATTTGTGCTATGTGTGTGCAGGTGCGCGTGTGCACTCTGTATACGGTGCGCCTGACCCATGGTGAGTTCACCTGGACAGTGAAGAGGAAATATAAGCATTTTCAGGAGCTGCAGAGGGATTTGTACAAATACAAGATGATGCTGCAGTTTCTTCCCCTTGGGAGGTGCGTCCACATAGACACATACGTACGCATGCACAAATTAGTAGTGTTCCCTTCTTTCCACTCTGGTACTAAATTCATTATTTGTAAACAGATGTTTAAAAAAATGAGCATAAGCATTGAAACTCTTCAGATTAGTGCTACTTCCTTTTTCTCATAGTTGATCCAACATTGTGGTATCCAAACACTTCAATATTATTTTATGGCCTTTACTTTTTGTGTGCATGCATATACCTTGATCTGTGATTACAATGCTCTTTAGTCATTATTTTCACAGCTATCCTTCAGATACATAGTCTGGCCATTGGTTCTTGAATTAAAGGGTTATCCAGAAAGGTGAACTTTTTTGTGTGTGATTCACAGTTTTGGTGTCCTCATTAGGGCAGTAACTTTCGTCAACTTGGTGCATTCATACTACAGAGGTTTTTGTTAGGTCATTTTTGACAGAATATTTCCTTACATAAAACCAGTACCACTTTAAATTCATTCAGTTTGAAGGCCAGTCTTTTAAAATTATGACACAGCATGAAATATCAAAGTGCTACTTGTAATCCAGATTAATCTGATGGCTTTTAAGGGGTTGAATACTTTTGGAATGCACTGTATCTCGTACCAGTCCAATGGAAAAAACAATGAGAGTTGGATAAAGTTTTATGAAACACTCCAGTTTCAAGATTCAGAACTCTGCGTGGGTGTGTTTGTGTCAGGTTTGCCATTCAGAGGCAGCAGTTAGAGACCATGAGTGAGGAGATGCCCACTCTACATGGCACAGAGAGGATGAGGAGGACGTCCAGCAAACCGGTACACAGTAATATTTCCATGCACTGCCATTTAAACATTTGGAATTACATGAATTACATTTTATTTTATACTTTGACAATGTACATTTAAATATTATATGCATAGCATGTTTAATAGTGCAGATTTAAATATTATATGCATGTTTATTAGTGCAGATTTACATATTATATGCATGTTTAATAGTGCAGATTTAAATATTATATGCATGTTTAATAGTGCAGATTTAAATATTATATGCATGTTTATTAGTGCAGATTTAAATATTATATGCATGTTTAATAGTGCAGATTTAAATATTATATGCATGTTTAATGGTGCAGATTTAAATATTATATGCATGTTTATTAGTGCAGATTTAAATATTACAAACCAAAAGCTAAACAATATTTTTCAGTGTTCTAGGAACAACAAGACATTATTAAATGATAAATACCATGCTGTACTGATTTCTTCACAATATTTTTGTTCTTTTGATCATTTTTAAAATAGATCTATTATGCATGTTCACTTCATTCTCAAATTTACATAGCTTTTTTTAATTATCACAATTTTATGCGGTTTTCTCTGTTATTTTAAAATCTACTACATGTGTCAGTCTCCAGTCCTGCCAGGCCAGAACACTGCAGGCTTGAACACACTACCTCATTAAACACACCTGATTCAGCTCATCAACAAATTAGCAAGGTCTTCTTGAACTGAGTTCGGAGTATTAGATGAGGGTAAACCCTAATCTCTGCATGACTTTGGCCTGGAAGGTCCCCAGTTTGACGAGCCTGTTTTATACAGGTTTTTTTTTACAGCTTTCTAGTAATTATTTCTAGTATTTGAAACCTGTTATTTTAGAATAGTTATATATTCATCTGTAGCAAAATTAGTTTTCTTGAAAACACTGATTACAAACTTTTTAATGGTAGAGTTTTACTGTAATTGTGTGGTCTTATATTGACTCATATTGTATTATACAACATTTGTGTTACAGAAATATCTGGAGGAGTATCTGAACAGCCTGCTGGAGAACACGTTCTGCAGGAACTACAATGGCATGGTGAACGTGCTTATAGTTCAGATGGACACAGTGCCGTCCCAGAGTTATATTTTCCAATAAAATGTATATATTTACAATGAAATTTCAGTGGATTTTTAATTAACATTTTTTTTTCCGATCTACCTCTTTTAATTTTCCAGGGAAGCAGATATGACACATAAAATCTATATAATACATAACATAAAAGAAATCTGATGCAACTGTTTCTACTACTACTAGTACTGCTAGTACAAATAATAATAATAATTTCAACATTTATTTATATTTTTTTTGCTTTACACTATTAATAATAACACTGCCTAGATAATTGAGCCCTGTACATGCACACATAATACAAAGTTTTATTAGAAAACTTTTATCTCCTTGTTCTTTCAGCTGGAATTCCTTGCGGTCAGTCCTCTCTCCTTTATCAAAGACCTTGGACCCAAAGGCCTGTAAGTACAGCAGTTCGAGTGTGTCTCTGTGAGTGTGTTTGGTGGTGTCTGTTCATGTTAGATCAGTAGATTTTCACTTGGGTTCAGCTTTAGGTTTATGAGAGTAAGTTTCACCTACAGCTGTATGTGTGTTGTTTCCCAACAAAGCAATCAATGAAATTAAGAGACATCCTAGTTAATAAATAAGGCCAAAAGTTCTGATTGGTGTAATTCCATGTGTATTATTTCATAGTTTTGATGTCTTCACTATTATTCCATTGGGGTGGTAAGCATTTAAGGGTTCAAGAACATTCGAAAAACATAAATAAATGAACCGTACATTGTGATTTGATATGTGTGTGTTTAGCTTATAGAATTCAATGAATCCATGCAGTGGCTGGGGTGCAGCTTGTGTTCTTCTAACTACTATATAAATATATTTATGTACCAAAAAAAAGTTTTCAGTGTTTATTTTAATGTTATATTGTGTTTTTGCTGGCAAACTGTCTGCCATGATAAATAGTTTTAAACTGTTTTTTTTTTTTTACGCTGATTGCTTTGAGGAGCATTGGTTTACATATGTTTCTGAATAAAGATCTTTGCAAATGAGTGTGTTTCTGCTCACCTGTATCAAATAAATGTGCAGAATTAGATTCAACCATGGGCTGAATTTAAATAAATAAATAATTTAAAAAAAAATTTCTTTCAATACTGTGTGCAGTAAAGTGAGCAGTACTGTGTGCAGTGCTACTAGGATTGTCTGCATGTGTTTGGTTTGACGACTGCTTTTCGTTCTGGTCACTCGTGTCTCTTGTTTTGTCCTTTTTGTGTCTCAGTGAAGGTTTTATTTTGAAGAGGTCAGGAGGACACCGCATTCAAGGCCTCAACTGCTTCGGCCATCATCAATTCTGCTTCCGTTGGTCACACCGCTGGCTGGTGGTCAAAGACTCCTTCCTGCTGTACATGTCCAGGTCTGACCCAAACACACTCATGCAGGACAGTTCTGAAGAATCAATGAATCTCTTCAGTACTCACATAAAAATATGAATGCTGAGTGTTTTCCTTTATTAAAAAAAAAAACATTAATTTTCTATAAAATGAAATGAATGTGTACCTATATATATTAGGGCTGTCAGATATTTTTACAGGATAAATTAGGAATGCCGCTTCAAATTTTTTGCCGTAATTCGAGCATTTTCCTAATTTGACCCTTCAAACAGACTATATCAACTAGGCATAATTTCACCAAGGGTGCCTAAACCACTGCACCCACACCCTCCCCTTCCTTTCCTGTTCTTCAGTTCCACCAGCCTCAAGCCTCTCCACCCTTCATCTTCCTGCCTGAGGCGAAGTTGCAGTTCATCTTGTTTTAACAACTTCTTTATGCTTAGAGGGGTAGTGGGGAAAGAAAGGTCAAGAACAGTTTGTTCTTGCACACATAAGCACCTCTTTTTCTCCTTTGAAACCTTTTCCTCCTGACAAATTTTCGCTTAGTCTAGACATATTTTCATCAAATTTTAAATGTCATACGGTTATGCGTGATGATTCTAATGTTAGACATAGAAATGTTCACTGCACAGTTGGAACATGCAGCCACTGCTGTTCTCACTGGAGGAAGAGTGGTGGAAATTGTAAACTATGTTCACAGCCTTAACAAAATCTGTCTTTAAGTGACAAAAAATGGGAGAAAATAAATAATATCAAATACTAAAAAAAAAAAAATACAAATAAAATTAGTCACAATTATTTATTTTTATCCGTTGGCGGCTCTAATATACTGTAACATATTAATATCTCGCAGCAGAAGTCACAAATGTTGGTGTAGGTATTGAATCTAATCGTTTTTTATTGATCATGTAATCAGAGATCCTGGGCTGGTGTCGTTCGTGCTGCTCTTTGATCCTGAGCTGAAGGTTCTGGTGGGCCGCTGCTACACCGACACCAAGCATGGAGTGTGCATCGAAAACTTCAGCAGGTACACAAAAACAATGTAACGTTGAAAATTCACATTGAAATGCAACAAACAAAATATAGAAACATTTGAGCTTAAAGGGTCCATATCTTACACTTTATAGACTACTTTATATATACTACTATTATACTACTTATATTACTTGGGCCCAATCCCATTTCATCTTTTTACCCCAACCCCTTGTTTATGAGGGTCACCCTAACCCCTTGGAACTGAGTTACATCGTGTCATTAACAGGCTACTAACTGTGCTCTGTAGACAACCAGGCCTGTCTTCAGTGATAGCAGAGAAGGATAAAGTTCAACAACTTCACCGCTGGGCTTTAGTTACAATTAGGGTATCATCTGCTTTCAAAGAGGGGGTATAAGACAGTTATTTATTATTGCCCACCCTAGTTCTGTGGTGATATGAAGATGAAGTCAGCTATATGCCAGCTTCTTTTTTTGAAATGTCCTGTTCCACCTTAAATGGTGCAGCAGTTACATTCTGGTGCTTCAGGTGTCAGAACTGCTAGACTATTTAAGGTGGAAGAGGAAAGTTGGCTAGCTAGCTACCGAGACATTAGGATGCTATTAGCTATTTTCATGCTTGTTATGAAGAAAATGACCATAATGCATTGAAATATCATTAAACTAAGAGAATACTCAGTTTGGTGGGTCATGTAGCCCTAATACTTCACCCTTCCCCTCTATCTCAACAAAAATTGGGACACCCTAACCCTAGATGTAAACGCGCAAAACGGAGGGCTGAAGACTAAGTGGTAGGGGCAAGTAGTGAAATGGGATTGGGCCATCGTATACTACTTTGTATACGATGTATTCTTGGTTTGAGTGTCAAAATGAATTCAATCACATTTTAACTTCTAATTTGAATTTTTCATTTGAATTTTTTACTAAATATGTAATGTGGAACTGCAGAAAATGTCCCAACACAAACCGTTGCTATTATATCTTGCATTAAAGAGCCCTCATTTTTTCAGTAAGGGTCAAGGCAGATCTTGTGACTGCAGCAGACCAGACAGGATGGGTAGTGGACTGTTGTCTCCCACATGGCACTGATTTTACTGTAACATCCTGGGTTATTCAGAATAAGGATGCGTTTTTGATGAATTAAGGAGAGTGTCTTAGTGGGAAGAAGGATGCATGAGCTGTAATGTATATTTGTGTTTTACAGGAAGCTGATCATTAAGTGCAACAGCTACAGGCAAGCTCAGTGGTGGAGTCATGAGATTCGTCGTCTGTCTGAACGCTGTGATTTCCTCCAGATGCACCGCTTTGATGGCTTCGCCCCACAGAGACCTCACACCTTCACTAAATGGTGGGTGTCCGTGGCCACATTGCACGAAACAAATTGACATCCAGTTATTTAAAACATGAAAAGTTGTTCCACATTTAAATCGTACTATCAAAAGCTATGAATCCTGTTATTTGTGGTCAACATTTTCATTGGTCAGTTCAGTGCTTGAATCAGTGACCGATTGACAAAAAGCACTGCTGAAGTTAAAACGTCTTCACCGATTGATTGATTTATTGATTGACTGGCAGGTATGTGAACGGCAGTGGCTATTTTTCGGACGTGGCAGATGCTCTGGAGAAAGCGAAGGAGGAGATCTTCATCACTGACTGGTGGTCAGTATCATCACACACACACGTCATTTAGCTGCTCAGTCCCCTTGAGTTTTTCAGAACTGTGTGAACACAGTGTGATGGATTCACATCAGACAGGCAGAAATATCAGTTTTGAGAAAAGATTCAACATCACGGTGCAGGTTTTCTTCCAGTACTAGGGAGTTCTCAATCTAGTGCTCCTACATCATGGTTGATACATGTTCTGTGGGGGTTTATCCTTCATTCCTCATTTTCAAAGCTTGGTTTCATCTCTCTTGTCCAGCTTTTAATTACTTCACATTGCTGAGCAGTGAGGTCACCATCCTCATTGTGAATAAATGGATGCATTGGGTGGAGTTCAGTCCTGCTAACTCCTGTCTCTCTCTCTTCTTTCAGGCTGAGCCCTGAAGTCTTCCTCAAACGTCCCGCCAGAGGAACGTACTGGCGTCTGGACCAGATCCTCAAACGCAAAGCAGTAAGGAGAACTTTGCACTACATCTCCCATCACTCCTTGCCTTCCCTACTTTCTTCACCCCCCTCTTCTGTGATGCACAATTGTTGAACTGATTTATTAGCAGTAATGTTCACGGCTAAAAAGACAAGATGGCCAAAAACGTTTCTCTCACCTCAGACAAAATCAATTGAACATGAGGTGCTTGGTGTCTTTGCTTCTTTAGGTTTGCGCTGGACCTACAGTGCTAATGTTGTTAACTAGTAATGGAAGTTATCATACTGCACCTTAATCATCACAGAGCTGACTCCAACTGTGCTGAATTGATCACTAATTTGAAATAGAATTAAGGGGTTTTTAACACAGGACGCTAACTGTCATCTAAGTGGATCATCTTGAAGTTTTGTCCACACTTGTGCTTAGTTACACTAGCATCATAGTTCCAGGTCAAAAGAAATGAAGCAAACTTTGGAGCTTATTCACACTTGGATGTTTTCACATTTGGGCTGTTTTCACATCTGGGCCGTTTTGTACACTTCCTCTTAAATTATGCAAAAGAAAAGAGCCGAAGTCTGGTTGAAGAACTAGGAGGCTTATGACAGATACACAGCCTTAATATTACAGTGCTTATGAAATACTAAGCTTGCACGATATGGGCATGAAAAGCTTTCTTTGATAAAACTGCTGGAGATCAGAAAGGCAATATGAGAAGTGCTGCTGATTAAAATAGTGTGACACAGACATCCAAGTAAGCTCTGCTTTCAGCAAATAGCAAACAGTGCAAACTTACAAAAGTGACATTCAGTACTGTAGGTAATAAAAATGAAATACCTATACTACTTACATTAGAGGTGTGAAGACGTGTTTTGCTCTGTAAGGCTGGAAAACAATCAGCATTAGATTTGTTTTTTGTCTTTATTGTGAAATAATCAAATAGAAATGGCGTTTTAACATTTTTAAAATGCCGTGTTTATATGTTAATATATATTCAGTTAGAAAATCAGCAAAAGATGACATCACTCTGGCGCTGCATGTGTGAAGTTGTGTTCTATTATCACAGGCCGTTGTATTTATCGAATTAATGATTAAAATACAATTCATTGTGCACTTCCAGTAAAAAGAAACCAAAAGAAAATGGGTGCTCATGGTTTTGTGCTGTTGTGAAGAAGCAGCAGTGATGACACATTATATTAAAAGGCATAACGCAACGTGCAGTGAAACTCCCTGTGAATTCACTGTAATTCATCATTCAAAATGAGTTTTTTTGTTGTTGCTTTTTTTATTAAACAGGCAATATAATATAATATAATATAATATAATATAATATAATCCATCCATTGTCTAAGCCGCTTCTCCGTAAGGGTCGCGGGGGGATGCTGGAGCCTATCCCAGCAGTCTTTGGGCGGAAGGCAGGATACACCCTGGACAGGTCGCCAGTTATATAATATAATATAATATAATATAATATAATATAATATAATATAATAATATTTGCTCAATAAAAAATTATTTCAGAGATGATTCCGTGGACAGCAGCTTGGCGTAATAGCAATTTTTCCATGGTTTTGAACATGGCACAGCCAGTCAATTGTGTTGTGTATTGCAGTTTAACAGCACAGCCTATAAATTATCACTGATTTTCAAGAGTTGAGTTGTGAATATCAAGTGTTCTGAGATCTCATTAATGTTAAACAGCATCAAAAAGAGAGCTGAGACCCCTTTATGTGTTGCTTATGTAAACACCAAAAATTGAGGTCATTTGTGGCTGCTTGTGCTTCTTGAGTCCTTTAAAAGAAACTATTTGGGAACACACTCTCAGACACCAAACATTTTTGTGTCTCTGTTTTCTATATTTCTCTCTCTCTTTCTCTCTCTCAGGAGCAGGGGGTGAAGGTGTGCATACTGTTATATAAGGAGGTGGAGTTGGCTCTGGGCATTAACAGTGACTACAGTAAGAGAGCCCTGATGAATCTGCACCCAAACATCAAGGTCTGTACACTGCATCTCACTACACCACACTACATTATAAGGTTTTACCTTGTTCTTCCACGCAGATCCACAGCATTGTAGCGTCCTACCTGTTCTATCATAATTACTGTGGTCTTTAATGGCCATATTTGTAGAGCTGCCTAGGTTACAGCTGGTACATCACAGACCAGAGATTTCTATATTACACTTTACTACAGTTATAAAGTTTGAACAGCTCTGTTATTTTGTGAAAATAAGGTAACACATCCTCTACACACTTAAACATGGCATTTTTCTGAAAATATTGGTGCACAATTTCTATTTTAATATATTTGGGGGGGATTAAGTTCAAGTTTCAAGTTTATTTATCATTTGCAAAACATGTCAGGACATTTATGCATTGAAATGCATGTGATCAGGTAATCACTCTACGGAAAGTAAATACAGTAAAAACAAAAATACAAAGAAAATACTGGAACTGAACTATATTAAATATACACAAAATATACAAAGAAAACCTCTCTGCTATGTACAAATGTATTTATATTAAACAAGGGATAATCTGCGAAGAATATATACATTTTAAAGTGACTAAAGTGACTTAGTGTTATTATCCATTATCCAGTAATATGAAATAATAATGATACTTAATAAGTGACTGAGTGAAATTGTAGTTGGGGAAGGACCCGCAGCATCACAGCTTGTTCAGAAGCAGGCTGTACGCAGGGTGAATGCTGCCTTTTCCTGAGGCAGCGGGACTGGTGGATGTCCTGTAAGGCTGGTAGTTTGTTGCCTATGTTGGATTCTGCCATTCTCCCAACTCCTTTAAGGGCCTTACGTTTTAATGCTTTAATTGCAGACATGTGTTCAGTTATTTTCCTTACAGAATCAGCAAAACATGTCATTTGACCAGGGATGCCCAAACATTTGCATAAGACTGCATTTGATAAAGCCTCTCAGTATGATAACACTATTGGAATAAGTGCCCTAAAACAAGCTTCCTTAGTAGGGCGTAAGAGGGAAGAAAAAACACTTTTTAGGAAGCGAGTGAACTTATGAACTTCTCAAGACTGAATGGCCAAGATGGAAAAACACCAGCAACCGTGCTAGGGTGTGTTAGGATGTGCCTGGTACAATGTCTTTTTTAAAAATGATACAGATCGGACTTGGAGATGATGGTTTCCATGTGGTTCCATAATTGGACATAATGATTCCATACGTTAGACGTATGGGCATCAATTTGGACATAATGGTGTTATAATGAGATTAGGAGATAACAAAAAAGGGGTGGGGTGAGACCACCCCATCCTTGCTGAGGGTATAAATTATGTGTACAAACCCTGTATCTGTGTGAGTGTTGTCCGAAGGCCTTTGGGAAGCGTTCTCCATGCTCAAGAAGAATAAGTGACCTGCACTTCTGAAATCCGAAGAGTCTTCTCGTATTTTTTAGTTTGTTTGATTCTTTTATTTTCCTTCAACAAACCGTTAAATTCGTGTTATTTTACCAACCATAAATAATACCTAGGCTTAGAAGTCTCCAAGTCTCTCTGTCTCTCTCTCTCTCTCTCGCTCTCTCACTCTCTCACATTTGAGTTGGAGTAGCTCTGCTTCCATTTTTGCCTTAAGGAAGTTTATTCCATGAAAGGTTTGTTTAGATAAGAAAGCATTACCCCCATCTTTGACTCACATTCCGGTGTGTTTGTTTTTTGTTTTGCTTAGGTGATGCGTCACCCTGATCACGTGGCCTCTGTGGTGTTCTTGTGGGCTCATCATGAGAAGATGGTAGTCATCGACCAAACAGTGGCATTTGTAGGCGGGCTGGACCTTGCCTTTGGGAGATGGGATGACAGTAGCTACAAGCTGATTGATGTGGCACCTTCCAAAACAGCTAATCACAGCCCGAGACCAGTGCCAGAGGTCAGGATGCGTTGTTGTATATGCATATATTGCTGTTTATGCTATTATTTTCATTCTAGATCTCTTTCTTTATGTTCTTTGTCATCTCTTACACATCTCTCACCTTCTCTCTCTCTTTTAGATGGAAGGGGAAGACGGCTCCACTGTTCCTCTTTCTGATGGAGATCCTGGGGAAGCTCCTGTCGGTCATGATGAGGTGGATTTGAGCTGTAATGCTCTCTTATGGTTGGGCAAAGACTACAGCAACTTCATCAAGAAAGACTGGACACAGCTGGACCAGCCTTTCCAAGGTACTCAGGTCCAGTTCAGATCTCTCTCCACCACCACAGAGGAATCTAGGAATGAGCCAACACTCTGTAGTGGTAACTTGATTTCAAGTGGAACTGCTCTAGTGGATACTCTACATCCCAGTGCACTTTGTGCATCCATGCCAATAGACACTCTGCAGTTGCGCCATTGGACATTTTACAATGATGCCACTTGACACTGTAGTTGTGCCATTGGTTAATATGTGGTGATACCAATCAACACTGTGCGGTCACTCCATTGAATGCTCTGAACTGGTACTAGTATACACTGTCCAGTTGTGCCAGCTGGAGAAGAGAGGAGAAACTAAGTAGCAAATGTTCTCTCAGCTCTAATAACAATGGCCAGCTCTAGCAAGAACAGTTAAGGCCACCACACACCGGATGTGCTTGTTTGTGTTGCGCAGCATCCAGAAATTTGAAAAAGTACTTGCCCAGCACCAACACACTGTGTTGATGTACAGCGGTGCTCACGACTCTGCCAGCCAGTCTTCTAGGTAAACAGCTACTGATAAGTTACCTCTGCTAACATTACTAGCCTACTAAGACAGAAACCAGGCCTAGTCAGCCGTGTTGCTATTTTTCTGAATGGAAAGTTGTATATTTCTATAGGCAGAACGAAGACTTTATTGTTTGAAGGGTGATATGTTTTTATTTTCCCTTAAATATAAATATCCAAAACTGTACCAATACTGTGGCCCAAATACATATACATATTGATGATACATACATCATGATACATGCTGAACTGTGGACCCACTGCACTGTTGCATCCCTAGTGCGGTCACATCGATGGTCAAACTGCACCTGTGCTAGAGGACTCTGTTGTTTCACTTGTCTACATTGTGCAGTCACACCAATGGACAATCTGTAGCTACATCGATGCACATTTTTGGTGGTCACTTAACATTGACTAAAAGAGATGAATGTAATGCGCCAGTGAGAATATTGTAAATCGGCCAAATAACTTTTAAAATCACAATAGCAGAATATCGATCCAGATATAAACATGTGTTTTCTTCCTCAGATAATGTGGACCGGACACAGGTGCCACGTATCCCATGGCGTGACCTTGGAGCAGTTGTTCATGGGAAAGCTGCCAGGGACCTGGCACGGCATTTCATCCAGCGCTGGAACTTCACCAAGGTCAGAGATCAAGAAGAATGTAAACTTAATTTTACATTGTTTAAAACTTGCTGGGCGCTGCTGTTCACTGATCTGTGTGGTGATGTTTTTCAGATTTTTAAAATAAAGTACAAAGATAAGTTTTACCCATGTCTGCTGCCCAAGAGCCACTTTACTGCCAACGACCTGCCCTTTACTGTACCTGGAGCAGCAAAAGCATCTGTACAGGTACGCCTAACCCGGATGTGCACAGAAACACAAATAATTGTGTTTTTTAATTGCAATTAATCAGATATAGACACAGTTATTTTTGCTTTGGCTTTGTACTCCAGCGCCTTGAATTTGAAATCAAACTAGGCTAAAATGCATTTGTGTATGTGCAGAAAAATTTGTAGCTCAGGAAATGTAACAAGCAAAATTGAAAGAAAAACAAAAAATACTGATTTATTATACTGAATAATAAAATACATATTGATACTATGAATACGTAAAGATGGAAGATAACATTCATAATGAGATACAGTTTGCAACTTTCATGCAATATGTTGCTGGCTTTACACATACATATATACAATGAACAAAAGCACTGGGACACCCATCCTAATTGTTCAGTTTAGGTGTTACCCATCGCTAACAGGTGGATAAAATTAAGCATAGTCTTGCAGTCTCAATAGAAAAACACTGGCAGTAGAATGGGTCACACTGATGAGCTCAGTGACTTTAAACATGGCACTATAATAGGATGCCACCTCTTCCACAAGCCTGGATGAGTCTGGGTTTGGCGAATGCCAGGAGAACATGACCAGCCTGACTGCACTATGCCAACTGTAATGTTTGGTGGAGGAGGGATAATGCTATGGGGGTGGTTTTCAGAGGTTGCCCTAGACCCCTCAGTTCCAGTGAAGGGAAATCTTCAACAGACCAAGACGTTTTGGACATTTATATGTTTCCAACTTTGTGGGAAATGCTTGGGGAAGAACCTGTTCTATTCCAGCATGACTGAGCCTCAGTGCACACAGCAAAGTCCATAAAGACATGGTTGGGTGAGTTCGATGTGGAAGAACTTGACTGGTTCTCACAGAGCCCTGAACTCAACCCCATCAAACACCTTTGAGATGAACTAGAATGGAGATTGTGAGCCAGGCCTTCTCATCCAACATCAGTGTCTGACCTCACAAATGCTAAATAGATTCTAGATAAATGGACAGAAATTCCCATAGACACACTCCAAAATCTTGAAGAAAACTTCCCAGAAGAAGGGAAGCTGTTCTAGCTGCAAAGGGAGGGTCAACTCCATATTATTGCCTATAGATTTCAAATGGAATGTCAAAAGCTTCTGTAAGTGTAATGAGTAGGTGTCCCAATACTTTTGTCCATATTGTGTACATATATAGTGAAATAAAGCTTTTTTAAGTGCATTATATATATTCATTTTAAACCCATTCTTGTTACAAATGAATACGCACTATTTTAGAATGAAGATATACACATACAGTGCACTCCACAAACATTGGCACCCCTGGGAAACATGAGCATGGGCTGTAAAAACATTCTGGCTGGAATGTTTATTATTTCATGATAAGATTTAGTTGTTTCTTTTCTTTCAATCATTGATCTCCAAGTTAAGGTTAGATTTTTGTTAATATTTTGAGTAAAAGATCAAAAGGATGAGCAATGAAGAATGTTTTTCCTGCCCGTTCTGCTCATGTTTACCAGGGGTGCCAGTATTTGTGGAGGACCATTTATACAATGCTGTGCAAATGTGTTAAGTAGGCAGGAAAATTGTTCAAAACAGTGTATCTCAGCCGTGAGTGTGTTTTTTTTTTTGTTTTGTTTTTTTGTCAATAAACATCAGAAGAAACACAAATAGCACAAATATGGAAAACAACAAGATCTTTTTGATTTTGATAAGTTTGTTAGAAGAATACAGTTAAGAAGAATGCAGGTTTTACGTCTGACTCCTTGAGCCAGTGCAAGTATTTGTTGAGTGACACAGGCCTGATTAAATATAATGATGGATTGATTAGATAAACTATTGTTGATGATTGGGATGTAAATTTGTTTATTTATATTTATTGTAATGTTAGCCATTTTTTTTAAAAGAAATAAACGTTATTGTCACAAATGAATAGGTTTACATAATTGTCCCATGTCGGCACTGTGTGTGTGTGTGTGTGTGTGTGTGTGTGTGTGTGTGTGTGTGTGTGTGTGTGTGTGTGTGTGTGGGGAATTAAAGTGTTTCAGTTTCTGGTATGCAGTACACCTCCCCTCCCCAGAGAGTGCAGTGTCTCATGTTGCATTCAGACAATAGCACATTATGCTACCTCCTCTCCTCCCACTCTTTTTGTTTTCTCTCATGTCTTTTTTTTTCCCCTTTTCTTGTCTCTTTTAAAAGGTTCTGCGCTCAGTGGATCGCTGGTCAGCGGGAACCTGTGAGTGCTCCATCCTCAAAGCCTACATATGCACTATCGAGAACAGCCAGCATTACATCTACATAGAGGTACAACACACCCACACTAACAACAGTCAAATACACAGAAGAAATCAAAAGCATTCTGAGCTGATTAGCATGATAACACTTGGGGAGATGCACACTCGCAGGCCTTCCTGTGTGTGTGTGTGTGTGTGTGTGTGTGTGTGTGTGTGTGTGTGTGTGTGTGTGTCCTCACTCAACCACTCTCATACAGTTTGCTACTGTTAGAGTGCTGTATGCTGCTCTCTGTTTCTGAGTCATCATGTGACTGCATTCAGCTGCCAACATAATGATCATGTGCCGCCCGCCCGTTCTGTCCATGCTGCAGGGTCCTAAGCAAATAGTTCAGTCAGAAATACTAATGTGGCTAAAGGCCCAGTCATGCTGCTATTTGCCTGTGAGATTCCTTCCCTGTCATTGATGCAGTGAGTGATTTTGTGTCTCAGACATAAACACAGACTTCAGTTTTTGCATACAAAATTTTGTCAGAGCTTTTTTGGTGGCCACTCGATTACGTCTTGTAGATTTGACAGATGCTAGAGGGCGCTCCTGCGTGTGTCCAAAATGAATGTATTCCTATGAAGCTTGAGGGCAGCACTGTAACTTGTAAATACAAATATACAGATAAATGCACACATTTTCTCAGCCCAGAACAGCATGTAATATTACACTGCTGTTGCATTTTTGGGCATTTTTGAGCTCGAGTTATAGGGCTAACAGTGCCATGTATACTTTCATGACATCACTCGGCAAGAACCACTTCACTCAACCAAGGAGCCGATCAGCTCACCGGCCAATCATGGCTCAGTAGCAGCCATTAGTGTTGATTGTAGGTTTCTTTGATGTTTTAAAAACGTTATTTTAATGGAAAACATCTTCTTTACAAAATTAAAGGGATATTTAAAAAATCGAATAATTTAATAAATAATTTAGCGCTGTCGCCTCTCAGCGAGGAGGGCCTGGGTTCGATTCCCCGGCCGGGTGATCAGGGTCCTCTCTGTGTGGAGTTTGCATGTTCTCCCCGTGTCTGCGTGGGTTTCCTCCGGGTTCTCCGGCTTCCTCCCACAGTTCAAAGACATGCAGTCAGGCAGATTGGACATGCTACATTGCCCCTGGGTGTGAGTGACTGTGTCTGTCTGTCTGCCCTGCGATGGACTGGCGACCTGTCCAGGGTGTATCCTGCCTTCTGCCCGATGACTGCTGGGATAGGATCCAGCACCCCCCCGCGACCCTGGCGGAGAAGCGGCTTGGAAAATGGATGGATGGATGGATGTAAAGAAAGTTATTCAGAGTGGTTTGACGTAAACGGCTTTATTGTAGAGAAGCTTACAGACATGGTTTTCTTTACAGTGGTGGTGATAGGAACCAGGGGTCACAATGTCTACAACACAAATATAGCCATTTGATTTACCGTCCAAAACTACCAGTGAATCTACATGTGTCTTCTGAGTTTGTATATAGTTGATGATAGTAAAATTCTTTAACAAAAAAATGTCATTTTGTGAAATAAAATTCTGTGATGGGACTTTTAGAGGTGGATGTCTGGTTCCTATCAACACCACTATGGGAACAATTCTGGGTTAGTAACTTTGTCTATAATAGAGCATTTCAAATCAAACCACTCTGAATGACTTTGTTTACATGTTACAGACTGAATTATGCCAAAAATGGAAAATTAGGGAATTCTCCTTTAAAGGAAGGTCCTGCAGAAATGGTTGTAGCCATCTGCCTGCAGTCAGTTGGGAGACTGTTATTATCTTTATTGTGCTTTTTTATGATATAATTTGTTGCTTTTTTTAAAAGTGAAAATAGGTTAACACATCCTATAGAGGACAAACTTAAATATGACTTTTTTTGCTAATTGTAATGCAGAATTTATATGTATTTGCTGAGTTGTTGGAAAAAGATAAAACATGTAAATAAAATAAAATAAATGTGGTATAACTCTTTCACTATCAGCTTTTCATTTTCCCCAACATGTTCAATTCAGCAAATAAACAGCAATTATTTATATAAGTGTGTTCCTTGTAAAGAATGTGCTTGACCTATTTCAATAAAACGTAGTTTGACCAAGGGCCATGTTATCGAAAACCTCATATTTCCATTTTTGCCATTTTTCAGTTTTTTAAAATAATTTGGAAGTACCAGTTGTCCTTTACATTGTGTGTACATTTCATGAGGAATGGACCAAAAGAAACAGCCCAAAATGATGTGGAAAAAATTCTGGTTCCATTGACTTACATTAAAAGTAAAGCAGGTTTTTTCCTTCTCCTGTAAAGTTACCTTTTTGGAGATACAAGGTTTTCTTCCAACAACATATATATTGGGTGTGTGTGTGTGTGTGACCCTTACAGGTCTCTGACAGTGTACTGTATATTTCTGTTTTCCTCAGAATCAGTTCTTCATCAGTTGTGCTGATGAGAAGAACGTTCACAACACCATCGGAGATGCCATCGTTAAGAGGATCCTACGTGCCCACAGGTGTGTGTGTGTGTGTGTGTGTGTGTGTGTGTGTGTGTGTGTGTGTGAGGACATACTGGTTTCACTCTGTTCTTCTTCCCTCATCCTTTTTTCCGTGCACTGGGGAACCAAACTAAGCACTCTGTTCTTGTGTGTAGTGAGAAGAAGAAGTACCGGGTGTTTGTTGTGGTCCCTCTCTTACCTGGCTTTGAAGGAGACATTGCTGAAGGAGGAGGCAGAGCCATACAGGCGATACTGCACTTTACCTACAGGTACACCCACACTCAAAGCCACTTTAAGATAGACGTGAGAAACACTGTGCACTTTAGAGTCCAAGTTATAGTTCATTGCATCTCAGGCTGATTTTACACTGTTCCTTGTCTTCATTTAGTTTTATATGAAGTGTTGAGAACGTTTCATTACACTTTACATGTTATTTAATTATTCTTTCTTCAATTGAAAATAGTGTTACATCAATTGCTGGTATCATGTGGCCTATAGTTGTATGCAAAAAGCTGTATGCAAAAGCTATAACACCTCTGGCCAGATTTGCAGAGGTTAACATATTGAAGAATAACCACATAAAATGTGCTTTTTTTGTTTGTTTGTTTACCCATATGTAAAATTCAACAAACAAATATAATTATTGCACCAAAAAGTGCAGAAAATGCCATGTTTAACTTATTAAAAAGTGAACAAAACAGCACTTGACTAGGGCACCCAAACATTTGCATGTGACTGTATCTGTAACTTAGCTAAAAGGGAGACTAAGCCTGACAGGCTACACTTTCATTTGTACATAGAATATAATATTCAGACCATTTTTGCTGTGAAGAATAAATAAAGGCTTCTTCATTTTAACTAAAGTATTTACTAAATATGATCGTTTCTGCAGGAAAGCATTGCGGTGATGAAAAATAGAACTGTTTTTCTTCTTCAGGACGATGAATCGTGGCGAGTTCTCCATTCTGTCCAGACTGAAGGAACAGAGTAAGTATCATATTTGTCAGTCGGCCAGGCAGCCAATCAGCGTGGCTCTTTCAGTGATCGTCATAGCGACTGTGCCCTCTCTCCTCTTCCAGTGCAGGATGAATGGACACAGTATATCTCCCTGTGCGGCGTGCGCACACACTCGGAGCTCGGCCAGACGCCCATTACTGAACTCATTTACGTCCACAGCAAGGCCCTGATTGCTGATGACCGCTGCTACATCATTGGTGAGAACACGCGTCAAATCAAGCTGTTTAATCATGTTCTGACCAGTGGATCAACTCAGAGAAAGTAACTCAGTTACTGATGAAACAGACTCAGCTGTATATACTACATATTTATTTTTGATTGTACCTGTTATTAATGCCCTTTTCTCTCTGGAAAATGAAATAAAGTGCAGGCCTGCCACCTGCAGACTTACCGAAATGCTTCTCTTTACCTCCATCTCCTGGTGGAAAGTAGAAATACAGCTCAAAATGTTCCAAAAGTCTATATCTGTGTTTCACTTTGAGCACTATGCACTACACCTTAAGATCCAGGCAGCCCCTGAGTATCACAGGCAGAGTTTGGGTTTGGGTTGTGCTTGGGTGGGATATATTCCATGCTTGCATGTTAACCTTGCGTTATTCTTTGTCTTATGGTCTACACACATGTACAAAGAGTGCCCTGTGAATAATTTTCCAGTTTACTGCTGCATCAGTGACTTAACAGGCTGAAAGTGTTAGACTGAGGGCTTTCAATAACATATGCGTATTAGAATATTAGGACCATGCCCACAGAATCCCAGATCAAATTACGTTTCATTGATTCTCTAAATGAAAATGAGTACTCGTCACAGTACGGTTACTGTACACTTACTGTTTATTTGTTCAACTTAATATATTGGAAAGAAATAACATGTAAAGTCCTAATAAACAAAAGCAGAATAACTCCTAGTAAAGCTTGTCCAGATGGATTTCCAAGTATGAAAACAGTAATTACACTAAAAGTGGAGAGTAAAGTTCGGAAGTGCTTAATCTGAGCTGAAGGCACTTCTCTGGATGTTCCTGATTGGTCTCGAACGTCTCTCCTGCCACAATTTCTCTTCAGGGTCGGCTAACATTAATGACCGCAGCATGCTGGGCTCTCGGGACAGCGAGCTGGCCGTGCTGGTGGAGGACGAAGAGAGGGTTCCGTCACGCATGAATGGAGAAGAGTACGAAGCAGGACCTCTCGCGCTTGCCCTGCGCAAAGAGTGCTTCAGGTGGGTGTGCTTTTCTGATTTACAGGGCCAACAGAATGGCCTTGACCTTGTCAAAAGCTCTGTGTTTCATGTTCTCGTGTTTCGCGTTGTGAATGGTTCACCAGCAAGACGCGACAGAAGCTGAGAATGAGGAGAGACACACAGACCTTTAGCTCAGGGTTTTCAGACTCCAGGCTTGGAGCCTCTGCACTTCTTGTAAGTCGCTCTGGATAAGAGCGTCTGCTGAATGCTGTAAATGTATAGTTGAGTGGTTGTGTCTGCTGTACACTCCTCGTTCAGCTCAAGAAGGGATTAATAAGCTAGTAATATCAGGTGTTTTAAGAGGGAAACCAGTGAAGGGGTTGCAAGACTGGAGCTGGGAATTCTGCACTAACCGCAATAACTGTCTCCAGAAACAGAGAAGCAGAGTAATACCCGGCTGTTTGCAGCTCTAGTAGGGGCACCACTGTTTATCTCTTGGCTGTTAGCATTAGCAGAAGTTATCTAAAGGCTTGCATTGCTCACATTGGTGTTAATTAGCAGATGCCGCCTTACTGTACCATGATGACAGAGGTTTTTCACGTCTTCTCTCCTCTGTCCTTTACCCACCCTGACCCTTCTGTGCTTTCAAATGCTCTGAGATACTCTCCAGAATAGGGAGAGGGGTTGTGTCTGGGATAAATATGTCAGGAAAACACAGATTTGGTAGCTCTGCCAGTTTAAGTGGGGCCAGGAGAGGGGGGGTGGTTTAAGGATCTCTTCCAAAGTGACGTGAGTAATTTAGCCATCTTTCACCTCTAGTTACGTTCATGTAGAGCAGCGAAGCCAGGAATTCAGTCCTAAATGTGGTGGCAACAACAGTCATGTGACAGAAACCCTAGGATATTAAACCTGGAAAAGCAAAAACACTCATTTTGGTTGCTGAGGCTAAGCTTAGGATTATGTTTAGACTTAGAAAATTCTTATTACATGTAGGTGCTTGAATGATACATATATGGTTGCATAATATATAATACTTTAACTTTATATATACTGTATATAAGTTCTAGATTACGTATAAGTACTTTATTTAAAACATATGGAACAAAATAGATAAGGCCACAGCCTGACAAGGTATGGGAGAAAAAAAAACGTGTGAGACTGCATGTAAGCGCCTGTGTGTGAGAGAGCGAGTGAGTTGGTGTGAAAGTGTGAGTGTGTGTGTGTGTGTGTGTGTGTGTGTGTGAGGCAGGGTTGTTGTAGTTTTGAAATTGTTTTGTTTTAGCTTCTTTTTTTAGTTAGTTTCAGTTTCATTTGTAGTTTTTGGCATTATGATAAATGCTGTGATAGTAGGTGTTTGATAAGAGTAGAACAAAGTTAATTCGGCAGTAAACCGAGCTCAGCATGGCTCCGGATTTCCTAAAAGACAGTCAAACATGGAAGGCTTCCACTTCTAAACTCTCATTCACTGAAAAAATAAAACTACAGGATTTTTCTCAATAATTAGTTGTTTTAGTGTTTTTTCAGTGGACTTTAGAGTTTTTATTTAGATCTTGGTTTTTGTTTGGCGTGTTAGTGATATGTTCGGTTCACTATACTTGGCTGTTTGTACTTATACATACTTGTGTGTGTGTGTGTGTGTGTGTGTCTGTGTGTGTGTCTGTGTGTGTGTGTGTGTCTGTGTCTGTGTCTGCCTTCCTTTTTTTGAGACCATCTGTAAGGCAGCATTAGTCTCTTGTATTGGCTTGACACTTTGAGTAGAGAAAGCTTATAGGGATACAACACACATAAACATAAACACATGCAGATCCACACGGAGGGATGTTCTGAATCTCCTGGATTTGGGGGATAAGATCCAAACAGCTCCTGGGTGAGTGGGTTAGAGTGTGTTTAGCTTAAGAGGCTGTAGAACTGCAGCTTTAAGCCAGCACAAAGCTAACAGTGCACTAAATGCTCAGGAGATTGTGCAGGCTGACCCAGCGAGTGGGCAGTGAGTGGGTGTAGGATTATCACTGTGAGAGAGCAAGAGAGCAACACTGTACCTGCTTATTACCCACATTCTTACACTTATGATTTCAGTTCGGTACGCTGCAGTAATACAGCGCAAGCTTTGTTTCCTTTGTTTTACAAAGGCGGATGTATGATTGTATATTATCACCGTCAGAATGAAATCTCATATCTCTAAAATGATGACCGTACAGGAGAGTATAAGCTTGCAGTACAAAGAATTAGTCACATGGCTTACTTCTTCTGTAATACTTAAGTATTATGTGTTATGTGTCCCATTACCTTAAACGCATCAGTCCTGTTGGGTAAGTAACCAGGCCCTGTCCACTCTAGTCCACTCTACCACAAACTGGGTGCACATTTTGGTCAGAGTTTGTATGTGTCTGTTTTATTAGATCACTTGCTGTTAAAATTGACAACTGAAATTGAGGTGATTTTGCTGGTCAGTCAGTCTGTCCCAGTGTTCCCTGAAGTCCAGTCACATACAGACACCCTACAGTGGTCATACTGGAAGTGTCAGTGTTGTGTTCTGCTTGGACATGAAGCACAGTTAGTGGAAGGGCTAAAATGGACAGGATCTCAAGACGCTGGTGTAAAACTTCCCCAACAGGATTGGCAAGTTGTTAAGACAACTCTGCTTAACCAGGTATTAGAGAGAAACTGAAGTATGTGACTGATTATTTGTCATGGGAGCTTATATAAACTAACTGGCCACCTTATTATGTACATTTATTACGTATTTTATATACATTCTTTGTCCATTTTATCAGGTCCATTTACCATATAGATGCATTTTGAGGTTCTACAGTTGATTGGACAGTGATTGCATTGAGGTCTCTGCATAATTTGTCATCCTTGCTTTGTCCTGTTCTTCGATAGTCAGGACCCTCACTGGACCACCACAGACGTTAGTTGGCTAGTGGATCATTCTCTGCTACTGATGTGGTGGTGACATGACGTGTGAGTGTGTGTTGTATTGGTTGGAGCGTATCACTTGTGATCCACTAGTCCTGCTGGAGTTTTTAAACACTGTGTCCACTTAATGTCCAGTGTATTAGAGATGCCTACTTTAATGGTCTGTCTTGTAGATGTAGATCTGTTTGTGTTAGTCATTTTCTAGTCCTTCGTCAGAGGTCTGTTTTTGGCCACCGGATGCTAGACAGGGTGCTTGGCTTGATATTTTAGGTTGGTGGACTGTTCTCAGTCCAGCAATGACACGGAACTGTTTGGAACCTCCCACAGAGCTGCTGTGTACCAGTGTAATGCACACTGCCATGTCACTACCAGTGCCTCTGCAGTGCTGAGAATGATCCTCCACATAAATAAACACCCAGTCGCATTTGCCTGTAAACTGTCTTGTGCGAAATGACATTAATTTCAGTAGAAACTGAATCAGGTGGCTGTATTATTATCGTTTGTGGTTTTACTGCGATGTTCGCTGCAGCTGTATAAGTCGGCCCACTGTCACCAACCACGCCAGTTTACTTCGCTACACATCAATGTGTAGCACTATGGTGTGGTGAGTATATAATAATGTAATACAGTTATGTTCTCTTTTATGTTGCTATTGTTTATGGTTACTGTTGGGTTAGCTTCTTGGCTAAATAGAGTGCACCAGCATTTGTTTGGTATGTCTCAGTGTGCAGCACCAGCTTCCATGAGCTGCTATAAGCATCAGACGTTATTGTTTAAGGTTAGCCAGTTAGGTAGCTTGCTAATGCATCAATGTGGAGGATCATCACACATATTTTGCAAGGTGGTGTAAAAAGTGTGACTCTTTCTCGTGGCGGTCCTGTGACAGTCCTGATGAGCCACTGATGAACAAATAAAGGAAAGGCCAATAAATTTTACAGAGGTGGAAATGTACCTGCATGGTAAGTGGAATTATTATGAACAGAGCATATCAACAATGGAAACTTAATAAACCCTTAGGTGTATGCTGTGTAACATGCCTAAGGAAAATGCTTTACATATAGAAACTTATAATAAACTCAACACAGCAGAGAACCATATCGGCATGACCTGCTCAGGAATCAGGTGTCTCTGTAAAGGGCTGCTGTTTGGGTGTGCAGGTTCTGGACCTCATTCCTCATTTTTCTCCTTCTAACTTCCCCTCCTGTGTGTGTGTGTGTGTGTGTGTGTGTGCGCGCGTGTGCAGTAGTGTGTGTTTGGCACGCTATGTTCCTTCCTGCCAGCGAGCAGCACATCTCTGGGTTGCTATGGGAAACGGTAAGAGGCTGGCAGTAGAGTGCATGTCTATAGCACCTTCCTCTGCATGAGGAGAAATCAGCTGGGTTTGGGAGGGTCACCTTGTGTTTGTGTATGTGCATACAATTCTGTGCAAATGTCAGAGACCCCCAGCTCTTTATTTCATTTCCAGTCAAAAAGGCCATTAAGTAGGAGTTATTCATTCTTTTAGGAGATATTTTTGAGGAAATTTGATACAAGATAAATAAATAGGTGAAAACAAACAGGAGTTTCCACAACTGGAGTTCAGAAAATGATTCTAAGGTGGAGAGAATGGCCTTTATTCACCCTTATTAAGTTTGTTCTTGAGAAAGGTCCTAAGAAACAGTCTACGTCAGTCTAGATTCATGCTGTGTTCTTAAACTGCAGAATCGATGAATCTCAGTGGTTTTATGAAGGAATTTCTTCTTAAGAGTGATTGGTGAATGAGGCCCAGTGATTTTTTTTTTTTGTGTGTGCAAAAACCACAAGTTTATAATTCATCACACATTTTTAGGATTTCTTGACCACTCATTTTTTGTACATCTGAAGAGGAAATTTGACTTTTTTTTTTAAGTGGTAACATAGTTTTGTTTATATTTATAGGCAGCAGCATGACAGTGTCAGAAACCACATAAGCAAGTCTATTTGAGGTTACTTAACAACTTTACTTGATTTGAGGTGAATGTAAGATGATTACACACTTTCTGTGCTTGTTAGCTTTGTAACTCTAGTGTTAAAGCCGGCAGGCCTGGGACACAGTCCTATTCGGGCCATAAAGTTATTTTAATTTTTTATTCTTAGTAGCCCGTTTCACCCCGAGATGCATTACAGTCCCCAGCATGCACTGCACCATAGTGTATGTTCTGACCCCCTTCCCCCAACGAGAGTCTATGGGCCAGCGGTTACACAAAAAGAAAAGACGCCTGGTGTTTAGTTCAGGCAAATAGACAGTTTAGAAAAAATATCTTAAACATTTTATTTTTATTTAGAATCATTTTTGAGTATTCAGTGCCTGATGGCCATTTGGATCAAGGCAAAATATTAAGTTAAAATGAAATAAAAGCACAACTGGCCCACAGATTTGCTGAGGTTTTCAATCTGGCCCATTTCAATCTTTAGTGGTTGAGTTTGACACCCCTGAACACCGTATGTTTTGGCTGATCGACTGTGTTTGGTTTAAGTGTAAATTAGATTTTTTGCCAAACTTTTTTTTTCTCTTTCTCTTTCTCAGGGTCCTGCTGGGGGCGAAGTCTGACCCACCAATTGATATTGATGACCCAGTCAGCGATCAGTTCTTCAATGATGTCTGGAACAAAATCGCCCAATCAAATGCCTCCATCTATGAAACGGTAAGAGAGCTGTCTTTTAGCCACAGTTGCAAAATATATACGGAAATATGATACAAGCTCACACAACTTTTTTTTTTTTTTTTTTTTTTTTTTTTTAAGCTTCAAAAATACACACACCAGATGTGGGCAGAATGTCTTCATGTGACAAAAATAACTTCCTTTTCTCCTCACAAAGCGGGCACACGAAGACATTAGCAGGCAATTTTCCATTTTGAAAAAGGAGAACCAAGAATTTCGCCAGCTAATTCAGGAGCTTTCAGTGGTTTTGTATATAGCTCAGATGTGGTAACCCAGTTTAAGTCACTTTTGAAGTTGCTAGCATTGCACATGACGAAACAGAAGGCAAACTAATAATAATGTACAAAAGTATGTCTTTATGGGATACAGCTGATTGGTCATCTTGTTTGTCGCCATGCCAACACCAGAGACAACCTTGATTGGCCGTGTGATGTCTAAGGTATTATCGGTTACACACGTGTTTGAATTCCTTTATTTATGTCTGTTTACATCACAGAAATAAGTTGTTCTTAGTGGGTATGTTTTGCTAGTTTGAGCAGACTGTTCCCCCCACTGATCTGCCTCTGTATTTGCCCCGTATTTGAAGACAAATACACAGTAATATCTGTTTTTGTGAAGGTCAATGAAATAGTTTACAGAAAGTAATTACCTTATGATTAATTGCTTGCGAGTGGGAGTTATGTGGCTGAATTAGGAAATGGCTATTCCGGTCTGTGAAGGCGGCCAGTTTGATTGAACCATTTGACTGACTCAGCAGACTGTGTAGCATGCGACTGCACCATGCTTAACTGCTTTCATTGATTTTCTGTCAGTTGTAACACATCCTTTCATATGCATTCATCAAAGGTTGAGGGCAACACATACACGTTTAGTAAAAAGAGGGTTCTAAATAGTACCAATAACAATAGCAGGGCAGAGCCCCTTATTAAAAGGTCCTTAAAAGTACCATAAACAACAGGCTTTACATCACAAAAATAAGAATTAAACCATTGATAAGACTATTTGCCATTCCAATGGTTCTCTGTATATAACCATTTCCTTTACTAAAGTATCTTTGAAGGGTTTTGGGAGTACAGGATAAACAAAAGATTTATAATTTGTTCCATATTGTAATTGAGGGTCATTGACTGGCTTCAGGCTTAGAAGTTCTAGCTTGTGTAAAAATCCAAGAACTGATTGCTGTCAATAGCAAAGGACTCATTCATAGATTTGTGCATAGTTGATCTTTAAAGAAACGTCTAGTCAAAAATTCGAATTTAAAGTGTTTCTCCCTTTAGCCCAAATGTTTATCAGCCAAGTCGTGTTTGCAACCTGAAGTTTGCTTCTTTAGTTTTGCGCTGGAGATACAACATGTAGTAGCTACATTAGGCCTCCACTATAGCCACAACACCTAGTAGCATTGTGTAAATTGCATACCTACATCATCACACACTGTGCCAGGTTGTTAGGTAATGTGGAGTAATCATTACTTATATAGTGCATTTGAAAGCTCGAGGTTTTCTTTATGTGGTTTCTGGGCTATAGCGCACGTTGCGTCATTACTCTGTGGGAGTGGCAGAAGCCATGGGAGAACTTTCTGTTCTGGAGATTCACCACATTGGTGCTCTTATGTGACAGATTTGCAGCTAGAAAGATCAAAGTGTATTGTAAAATACAAAACAGTCGCAGGAGCTGATTAGAGAACAGTGCATCATACAGCTTTGGAAAGCACATAGGCAAGTCTGGTGTAGGTCACTGGACAACTCCACACAGTTTGAGGGTAATGTGTAATGATGCAGTTTGACATATACTTCCATTTACTTGTTAGCTACATTAGCCTTGTAGCTCCAGTGCAAAACTAAAGCAAACTTCTGACACCAAATATGTCTTGGCTGATCGACTACATTCATTAAAAGACTATATTTACGATGTGTGACAGTACAAGAAACGCAGAGAAGCAACATTTCACTAGACAAAGAGTCCTTTATGCTGGATGTGTAACCGTCGGCTTTACTAAAGAACATTGAAGGACCACGTTTTAAGGCTGTGGGACACTGTTTCTCAATCCTGGTCCTGGAGGCCCACAGCCCTGCACTGTTTAGTGTATTCCCTGATCCAACGGATCAGCTCATTAACAGCCCATTATTGAGTTATAGTGGCTGTGTTAAGACAGGGAAAGCAGTAAGATGTGCAGGACAGTAGGCCCTCAGGACCAGGATTGAAAAACACTGGTATAAGATATCTATTAAAAAAATTAACATTTTTTTCCACATAGTGATTGAGGGCTGCTTTTAAAGTGGCTTTTTAGTAGTTTTAGCCATGACTGTCCAAGAAATGTTTTGAGTGCTCTAAAATAGCAAAGGACTCACGCAGAGTGTGCCTTTAAAAGCAGAAAGGTTTAAAAAAAAGTTTTGATGTAGTCGATCAGACGTGTTTGGTGTTTGAAGTTTTTTTTTAGTTTTTAAGAGCTGTGTGGCTAATCGAGCTCGAAAGGAGCAAACATTGGACACAATGACCACAGTAATGAAAAGAGGAACTTTTGTGTGCATTCCATTTTCCGCTGAACTATCACTTTAACCACATTTGGACCATCCTGTTCTCCTTTCTGCAGGTTTTCCGGTGTCTTCCGCTGGACTCGATCCGTAACATGCGCGAGCTGCAGGAACACGTGAGCACACGGAACCTCGCCCAGACGGACCCAGAGCGAGCCAGCCGCGAGCTTCAGGCTGTCAGGGGCATCCTTGTTCACTTCCCCCTGCACTTCCTGTGTGAGGAAAACCTGCTCCCACCGCCCGGCACGAAAGAGAGAATGGTCCCTTTGGAGGTGTGGACGTAGTATGGACTGGACAGTGGAGTTTGTGGTGTGATAAGCGGACAATCTGAACCTGTAAACACTCATTATCTGCTCTATGCCCACTGAACTGGACGTCATGGGTTTAGTGTGATAACGGACCAAACCGCCTGCACTAATGTGATAGAGAATAGGGGTTGGTGGTTGGAGAGAGATTTTTCTAACCACACTGAATTGTGCTATAGCCTGTATTGTGTCATTTTCTTTCTCTGTGGGAGCGACGGAGGTAGCGGTGTAAATCTCTGGCCTCGCGATTTGATTTGATTATGATTCTTTAGGGAATAACTTGCCGCAGTCATGAAATATCACCCTAATTCATTTTGATTGAAATTTTTAGGAAATGGTTAAAGGCATCTTCAGCCTTCACCACCAAGCGGATTTGATTCCGATTCTGTAGAGAACGATTCAGTGAATCATGCCGTCTCCAATTTTGATATGGTTCGTTTCAAGCTGATTCAGATTCTTTTGGAAACTGCTCTGTAACGTGAAATCTTAAGATGGGCTGTGATCGAGTCCATGACGGTTCTTTAGGAAACGGTTCAGTGATTCAGTGCATCTTTACAGGAAGTGATTTAGCGCATCACTAAATCATATTTCAACATGATTTACTACAAGTCAGTTTTGATTCTTTAGGAACGGTTTGGGATATCATCAAATCTCAGATGTTGCCGTGACTCGATTTGAGTCGTTTCTTATTCTTTAGGGAACAGCTCAGTGAATGGTAAAAGCCATGGATTCGCCCTCTTTTGATTCAGTTGGGACTCTTTGACTGGAAATGATTATCTGATTATAGGCATCTTTAGTTCTCACAATTCAGCTCAATTACGCCTCTTTAGGAAACAATTTGGTGCATCACAAGATCACATTGCACGCTTATTTCATACAAACTGAATTTCGATTCTTTAGGAAACAAGTCAGGGAATCATACTGTACAATCACCCAATGATTTGATTTGATTTTATGGTATGATTCAGACCTATTTGCACAACCGTAACTTGACTTTTACCTTTAAAAAAAGCATGAAAAAAGTCATTTCGGGCCAAAAAATGATTGCATACGTTATTGAATGTTCTCATATTCGATGCTGACATTCCAAAATCAATGCGGTTTAATTGGAAACTTCAAATAGATGTGTTGGGATTCAGTTTAACCCCCCCAGATGGAATCCATGTGGCCACCTCACAGAGGGAAGTGTGAGACATCCTGCAGATAATCAGCCTCACCACCACACTGGTGCTTTCACAGGATGGATTTCCAGCAATAAGGACCATTCAAAATGGCTCAGTGGAAGCTAGCATGCTAATCTGCACTAGTCTGAGTTTGCTGTTTTGTAAAATGGTGGATGGTGTGAAGTGGTGTGTGTGTGTGTGTGTGTGTGTGTGTGTGTGTGTGTGTGTGTGTGTGTGTGTGTGTGTGTGTGTGTGTGTGTGTGTGAGAGAGAGAGGAGTGAGGTGAGCACAGTGGAGTGTCTCGGATGAAACGAACAGAACAGAACGTACGTTTATTATTGCAAAGGCGCGTAGGTGGATAGCATGGCTTTCTCTGCCTCCTTCCCTATATCTCTCTTACTTCTCTCTGTCTCTCTCCCTCCATCTCTCTCTCCCTCTCTCTCTCTAGTGCCGCACCTCTCTGTGCAGTGCCAGCAAATCTGTCAGAACATTTGTGGTTGTTATGGTGACGGGTATAAAGAGCTGACGGGGTCGCGGCTGCCGTGAGAGTGAGTGAGGAGGAGAGAGAGAGGAAACTGGGGAGAGGAAGTCTAAATAAACAGTAGCTCAGGAGGGGAAAAAAAGAAATTGGAAGAGTGCAATAAAAGGCTATCGATCAGAAGAGAGATGAGCTGGAGGAAAAGTTTTGGGTGGGGCTTGTGTTTTCAAAAACATGACATGAACAAAAAAAGGGCTGGAGTGGGGTGGGGTGGGGGGTGGCGAGGAATTGAGGCTTTTAGGATGTTTACTCGGAGGGAGTTTGAGGTGTGCATTGGCCATTGCCCACCCCCCAAGATGTTTCCATGTCAACCAAGTATTTATGGTTATGTAATACTGTTGTCAGTGGCCCAGAAGCTTCCACTCTCTTTTTTCGGTGAGGGGGGTTGCAGAGGTGCTGACAGGAAAACATTGAGTGTGCATGTACACTAATAATACCATCGTTATCTGATTTTGGCATCGACACGATTACTCAGGTGGTCGTGCAAAACGGCATGCTGCAGTTTTTTAGATTGGATTAAAATCTTTATTGGATTTCTAGTCTGGCGAATGTAATCGGATTGTTCAGTGCTAGAAGTGCACCGATCACAACTAGATGCATACCTTTCTGTATGGTTAGAGCCAAACTGTCCAATGGATGATTTTTTTGGGTGATCTTATTAACCTTTTTTTTAATGCCATGGGCTTTTTATCCAAAGTTTCAACATAAATAGTATATTTCTTAATATTCCTGGCTCTCTAGTGGGCCAAACTGGCATTTTTTTTAAGTCTCAAGCAAAAAATGTGTTGCCTACATAAATAATATGGAATCGAAAACAGTAAAATAATTGTGCTGTGATATTTTCGCATTGCTATAGCATCAGCATTCAAATACAGTGCCAGTGCGCTTACTTACCTTGTTATTTACGTTGGCAAGTCACAGCGCAGATCAGCCCAAATCTACATAATCAATTGCTCGATTACCGATATGTTGTTTGGGGCAAAAATCGTCCGATTCTGACCTTGGCTGATTCTGATCACGCGTTCTGATTTCAGTGCACTTACACCGCTAATACGGCTAGACAAACATAACCGGACAGAGAGCAGCTGCCTCGGAGGCACTTACTGCAGACTTCGCTCATTGTCACAGCCTCCACTTTAACATGAAGGATATGACTCGATGTTAAAAAGAAAACTGTTTGACAACTCAGTTTGAATTTACATCACACGTTTCTTCGGGGTTTTCACACAGAGAGAAGGTGCAGACTAATGGATCTGCTGGCAGAGTTTGGAATCGCCATTCATTTCACCATGTACAAATTTTAGATGATGGTTATAAAGAACACTTGAAGCTGGACGTTTGGTGAAACAGTCATTTTGACACATACAGTCAGAGTAACTACAAACTCAACGTAACGTAAGGACATGCTGCTGAGTCACAGTACTGTAAAATACCCTTATAAAACTGTACATTTGTCTTTTATGGTCAGTTCCTTATTGACAGAATGTCGAATGTAACTGACAGTGCGGCTGACTTGGCACATTGTTGTACAGTCTGTAACGTGCAGCTCCTCTAATTCAATGTTAACCTACATTTTGAATACAACCAGCAGGAAACGATCTGATGACACTCTTTCGCTATTGGCAGGTCATCTGATTATTAACCCTTTAGACTTCACCCATTATCAGATTTATTAAGCGCTTAACCAAGTTTTGTCAAAACCTTATTATTGTGTACATGCAGACGTGATGACTGGCAGAAATAAAACCCAGCAGTGCCAGTGTCTCGCTTAACAACAGCAACCCTTGCGTTTAAGGACTGCAAACTGCTTTATATAATGCTTCACTGTTGTTTTGGGCCTTTAAGGGTGAAAACCACTTCACAGCAGTTTTGTTTTCCTTTTTCTGTGTTTTTTTTCCCCTCTTTTCACCTGCTACACCTGTCCTTAGCTAGCAGGTAACCAACACTCGCATGTCTGTATCAAACCCTGCTGCATTCCAGCTACAGTACGCAATCCGTTTGTTTTATCCTTGTTTCATAACCACTTATTATGCACAGCCCTGAAGTTTATCTGTAGTTTTTGTACAATGTACTGTCTACTATTTAAAATAGAAACAGTTCATCTTCCAGTTTGAATAGAAGTACTTGTATAATGTAAAATATATGTTAAAAGTCAGATATAAAATGACCAAATATATGATCAGACCTGATTATGGTTATATCTGATTTTTAACTATATATTTATCTAATCATTTCCTACACTCTCTTCTTACATTGTATGTAATTTTCATGATGAATGGGCCAAAATGGCCTGGGGGGGGTCTGGTGTTTATACAATGTGTGTGTGTTTCTGTAACTACAGCTAAGTACTACAGATAAGGGTCACAGTATATAATGCAAATAATGAGCTATACAACATGTTATTTTTTAGATTTAGCTGAATTGGGTTTGGCTTGAATTGAGTACCATGGCTCAGAGACAGTATTCGGGTTTTGATCAAACATTTCTGCAAAGCAGTTTCAGTCAAAAAGAGGTAATAATGGTGCAGTTGAGTGCTTCTAAAAACTTTTTTAGACATTTTTTTTTTAGAAAAATTAAACTGGTGTTTTGTCTCAACCACATGTGCTTCACAAATGGCATTGGCTCAATACATTTAGCGACCAGTATGTATGTGAAAATTCGTAGTGACACTATTTTCTACACTAACAATGAGAACCTATTCAAAAACCCACTGCCAGAGTGCCTGTAGTTGCAGAAACGCCTATAGAAATATATGAAGTACCACTTTTCCCTTATTTTTTGTATGTGTTCCTTTGTTTTCTGCATTTCGGAGTTTTTTCTCCTTTTGTGTAAAACGCTACAGGGACAATTACTATATCAACGAGTCGTCCGCATTTCCAGCCTCTGTTTTCCCTTACAGTTGGCGTCAGTGTGGAGAATAAAGGCTGAGGAACTCGAGGCGTGTGTTTGTGTCTGTAATCAAAGTGCTGGGTGGACATGATCCCTTCACCCACCTGTGTCTGTCACAGCCAGAGACTGGCACAGCAGGTAGTTTGGCCCTGTTATGGTACCGTAGCACTTTCCCTGCTGAAGCAGAGGGAGGGAAGGAGGGAGAGGAATAAAAGGAAAGGGTGGGAAAAAAAAGAGAAAGACGGAGAGAAAGAGTGTTGTGTGCTCTTGCAGAGGAGAGACGTCATAGCGCTGGAAAAACAGGACCGTACCAAAACAAGACGGAGAGAGAAGTTGTTCCTGTAAAAGGCGCCACAGCAGCGCGTTACCTTCCTTAGCCGCCTTCCAGAGATTTAAAGTTGGGCGAAGAGGGGGCCACTGTGGGAATACTTAACCTATATCAGCTTAAATGATCAGTTCTGTACAAGACCAGACATTTTTGCGGGGGGGGAAAAAAGGAAGGGTTCGAGTTGGAAACGCGGTTTGACGTTTTCAACTCGGCTGGACGGAACGAACGAAAGTTTCTGTGAGGCGACGTGAACATTTCTTCGTTTTTGCTGCGTTTGTGGCCATAACAGACTTAAAAGAGCCACGGGACAATGTTGTGGCCGAAACCGTGTGTTTAGGCGTGTGTGTGTGTGTGTGTGTGTTTTGCGTGGGCAGCACAGACACGAAACGGTTATGGCAGAGCGGTTCGGCTGGTGATGCAGCGCCGTTTTGTTTATTAGCTCGGTTCGTCAGCTTTGCTAACGCTAGCTTAGCCTGCGCGTCAACTTCGGCGCTCAGGAATAAAATAGGACATTATTGAGGGGTTTGTTTGACAACGAGACGACTGAGGTGGCACGACTGATATTTTTCTCGTCTGTCGTTTTTCCGCGAAGTGCAGCAACGCAGTGCCAAAATGAGCGGCGAGGACGAGCGCAGTACAGAGGGAATGATCGGATCTCCAGCAAGGAGTGACCGTTGGAGCTAATGTAGTGTAGTGTAATGTAACGTAGAGCAGCGCAGCCGGAGGATTAACGACGTTGGCTAACATTAGCTACTTATCGCCTAACGCGCAGACCAGGAGCTGTCGGGCTTCAGACCTCGGAACAAATCCCGAACTGACGTTATTAACTGTTGTTCGACATTATAAACCTATTCAGGTCGTTAGGCGCAAATATCTCGCCTCATCTATCTGAGCTGTGTTGTCATTCGGTAACGTCAAGCTGTCGAGCCGAGCCGAGCCAGATGGGTCGTCTCAAGTTTTTCTGAGCTGTTGTGTTTTTGTTTTTGACACTGAATTAAAGGACGGACATCTGTTTTGGGGGAATATACGTTGTGTTTTTTTTCGGCACGGACTTCACAAACTTGGCTTGAACCATGTCTGAAAACGCACCCACACGGAGTTTGGACGAAATCGACCTGGCCGCGCTGAGGGTAAGTGTTGTAACCTTAACAGCCCCTGACTAACTTTAACTACCTGCGCAACACACCTGTACAAATCACCGGGCTGACTTTACCTCAACGCCTAGAAAAGCTGTCACAGAACTTGTGTGTACTGTCGAAGCTGGAGTTGGCTTTATTGGAATTCTCCGGTCCGCCTTAAATGGTGCGGCCGTGACATGGAACTGCTGCACTGTTTAAGGTGGAGCGCAGAATTCCCACAACAAACACCTGGGTGACCATATCATTCAAACCGAGCTACATAACCAGACAGGCGGCAATATAAAGCTAGTGTGCTGCCGAAGCGCGACAGGTCGGTGTCGTGCTGTAAACAGGTTTCGACTTGCTTATTTACCCCATAGTAAAACCGGTCTTTTGGCCACAGAGCTTGTTTAGAAGTTATTTGAGTTTTACTCCGTAGGCCTCTGTATTCGTGAATTGGGCCTGGGCCTGGGCCTGTAGTAGGGATCAATCTCTGTGATTCTTAGGGCTGCAGCCTACACTTACTCTCAGATTAAAGTGGCCATGTACTGTATTTGTCTTGTTTGTGCACCAGAAAAAGCCATGGTTTGTGTCCACATGACCATTGTCCAGCCCCTCTTTATCCTTTAGTAATAAGCAAGCTGTAAGTTTACTGTGGATGAGTGGGGCTAAACTGCTGTGGGCTGAATAGGTAGGTGGGTGGGTGGGGGTGGGTGTGGGTGTGAAAATCAGATATTTTTTTGTGGCATCACAAAAGTGTTGAAATTGCTGCTTAGTTTCCATGTGCAGTATAACTGGGGAGTGATCGGTAAATTTTGAAACGTTATTTCCGTAGTACATGAATATTTTTAAAGGAAAAAGTGAAGGACATTCAGTTTTCAATGACACAAGCCCTTTAATGTCTCTGTTTTGGATTTCAGTAAGGATGAGGGCCACTGTTGATCCATTTAGGAGTGTTCCTGCTGCACCGCAGTCGAGATTTTCTGCATTCAAACAGCTACTCACCAGCTGATGACAGCCTGACAGTCATGCTTTATGCAGTCGGGTGCAAAAATGTAGAAATTATCTATCTATATCTGTTTTTCCATCCATCCATCCATCCATCCCTCTCTGTCCACATCCTTCTTTTTGTTTTGCTCCCCAGTCCCTTCATTCTTTCTTTAGTGTTGGGCAGTCATACAACAGTACAGATTTTCGGCACTGTTAGCTGTATTAATAAATAATAATGGTTAACTGCAACATATTGTTTTCTCTGTTCTTATCAATGTTGTGAAAGAACCACTTCAAATGCATAAACACTAAACCAGTTCTGGAAGTGTGTTTTCTGTCTGGTTACCATTTACAGTGCTTTATAAGGTTCCCTTTGGGGTCATTTCAGGGGAAGAAAAAGGAACAGAACAGTCGAATCAAAACTGCTTCAGGTTTTTAAGGCACCCTTTTAACATGCATACTACATTTTGTGTGGTATATTAACACTGTTAAAGTACTCCAGTCTATACAGTCCAAATGAGGCAGTAAAAACAGCCTGTTTTGAGTTTTTGAATCGCTCACAAAACCAACTTGGCCTGCAGCTGTTTGACTCCACCCATTCAGGTTGAGATTATAAGGAGTATTTCAGCCTGGACTGCTTTTTGGAATTAGGCACAATATACAATCGGACATCACGGTCTTGAAGGCCCAGTAGCAAAAACAGCCTGTTTTAATTTTAAGGGATAGAGAGATGGAGGAAAATGATCATGTATGAAATATTGACTTGACAAAGTGAATCGCTTGGGTTTATGTACGGAAAACAAATGTCATAAGTGGGCGTCAGGGGAATAAAATAGAATACCAAAAGAATGTAGGACATGTCCCCTTATGGCAAAACTTAAAATATCACTTTTTTACAATTGCATATTTGTTATTGAGGTATGCGCCCGTCCCCCTCCTGCCGGCTCTCGTGGCCGCCATCGTCGGGCCCAAACACCCAGCGCCGATGAACCTCAGTGAGTCCGGCAGGGAGAGAGCCGCAAGTGTGGAGGGGGCGGCGCGCTTGCCACAGTTATGTATATCAGTGCTGCTCAGCACTGCCCCAGCTTCCTCCGCCGTATGAAACGCGCTCAGAGCTTTGGCCTGAGTGAGGGATGGGCCTGCAGACAAGGGAGTGGTGACACTGAATAAATGCATTTAGTGTAATCATATCATGCTGGACTCTGTTATATGTGGGGAATTCCCTGTATAATGGGATACCATTCAATGGATTCTGGGGCAGAAGGGACACTACAGGGAAGGCCTGGTGTGTGTATGATGCATGTTTATGTACAGATTTAATGTAATCTAATGCAAAAGTAATAGTGGGGTTTAAGGTTAGTTGTATTGTTCTTGCATAGCAAAAAATCTATCAGATATCCGCAAAACAAATCAGAATTTTCAATCGGCTCTAATAGAAACTTGTATTTCTGTTTTATCCCCTTTTTGCTCTTATGTTAGCACATTTCTCATTACTATATAACTTGCATATTAGGTTTCTAGTAGTTACCGGAAATGTTAATGATTAATCAATTAACCAATAACTGAGAAAAACGTTTCCTGCTTAAAATTTCACTTAATTTCAAACAGTTGATTTTTTTTTATTATTTTTTTTTTTTATTTATTTTTTTTTTTTATTCAGCTAGAAGACCGTTTTGAATCTTAGGCATGAGGAGCTGAAAGGTGCAACTTGTTCTGGCAGTCTTGCTTAGTGTTGCACAACCTTTCTCGAGTCGACTCTCGACTCTCGACTTCACTTCGTTTTAACTTGTAGTGCCAGAGCAATTGATTAAGGGATAAAGCAGAGATTAAAATATCACCGCTGTGATATTTAGCCACGTGATGGTGCTCAGGTCAGCTGCAACTCTTTAAGCGTCATGTTGTTTCTTTTTACTATGGTCTTCAGCTGTAGCCTGTGGTTTTATTAGTTAGCCCCTCCCCCTTGTTTTTGTGGGTCACCATGGGGGGCAGTGACAGCAGAGGAGGGTAAAGTTCAGTGACTTCGCTGCTTGAGTTACCCATGGTTTCAAAGACGTGATTATTTATTACCGCCCACCCATAATTCCTCAGTAAAATGAAGCTGAAGCCAGTTATTCGCCAGCTTCTTGATTGAATTCTCTGTTTCAACTTAAGTGGAGCAGCAGTTACATTCTGGTGCTTCAGGCTTCAGTACTGCTGAACTATTTAAGGTGGAACGGGAAATTTAGCTAGCTAGCTACCGAGACGTTCGCATACTATTAGTGATTATGAAGAAAAGGACTATTATAAAATTCGAATGACGTTAAGCTAAAATAATACGATCATTATCTTCATTTTTGATGGAGAAAATCCTCACATTTGTGGGTTTCTTTGGTCGTTTGTGCAGCCACCTTTCCGTCCCCCCACCTGAGGCTGAGGGGAAGGGGTGAGGGGTGCCGTCCCCCCACCTGAGGCTGAGGGGAAGGGGTGAGGGGTGCCTTCCCCCACCTGAGGCTGGGGGGGAGGGGTGAAATGGGACTGGGCTCCATCATTGCTGTCATATCTGTTATGTTAGGCTGTGTTTTTTTATTCAGTAAAGCCCAAAGCCTCGTTGAGCTAAAACACAAGGCTGTGTTTGATGTTTTTATGGGTTGTGTCTGGTTTACCGGTTAGGAATAAGCGCATCACTAGTATTTACTGAAAAAATCCTAGTAGTTCCTGAATAATAAGTCAAACATTGTGGGTTAATCTGCAGCAGTGAAAAGGCCACAACCTCTGATCTGTCCAGTCGCATAAACATTAATAAGATGCTGTGAAAGTGAAAGTGCGACTGACTGGTAAATCCCAGGCAGGCATAGTTAACCATTTATGGCCATTCCAGAGGTTCATTCAGTAGGGATTATTACTCAAAGCAGAGTGCTTCCTCCTGTTAATATACCCAAAGGTTCGCTCATTCCTTTAACCCTTAGAGGTTGACAGAGTTGCCTTGTTTTGCTGCGCAGTTTAATGCAATTGCATAACCATGTATTTAATCATGTAGTGAGTTATGGAATAGAAACAATGACTATTCATTAATGTCAAATCTTACAAATGTCTTAATGTCTCCTCTTCTACTTACAGGGATTGGAAGCTGTACTTTGCACAGAATTTCTTCACTTGTTTTGAGGAGATGCGTATGGCGCCCCACTGCTGACGTCCTGTATAAATAAAATTAATGCATGGCCACGACTTAGTAAGCCGTGATCTCATCCCATGCCTTATTAAGTCATGGCCACGCATTAGGATCTCGTTCCCACACGTTAATCAGAGTCAGAATCCTTTATTGATGCCAGAGGGAAATTGCAGTTGTTACAGTTGCAGCCATTTATGTAAAAGAATAAACACTTTAATCGTTTAAAACAAAGATAGAGAAATGTGCAATATGTACACGAGATTTATGGATATAGAAAGTGGCGGTGACTGTGATAATAAATATGAAACATCTAGTATACAGCAGTTTAAATTATTTAAATTATTCTCCCTCTGATTTATTGCACACACAATTATTGGTATTGAGTTTTGCACAGATGAACCACGCTTAGTGAATCACACACTGAGGGAGGAGTTATGGAGTTTGATGGCCACAGGTAAGAATGACCTCCTGTGGAGCTCTGTGGTCATTTCGGTAAAATGAGTCTCACTGAATGAGCTCCTGTGTCTCATCACCGCGTCGTAGAGTGGGTGGGAGCCGTATAATAAGGCGTGGCCACGCATTATTTTTTATTTATACAGGATGTCACAAACGGGGGCTCCGTAGAAACGAGCGAGGATCACTTAATATAGAATTACAACAGGCTTTTGTTATCAGTGGTGAGAGCTGCAGTTTCTAGGAGTTAATAAAACAGTTGCAGGGCCTCTTTGCAGAGTAAGAAAGCTGATAAAGGGTCCGCTCCCCTGTGTGATCACATTCGCCCTCTGAACCCAGATCGGATATCGGAAATGTGATCCGGCGTGCAAATCCCCGCTAAGCTAGCGAGCTAATCGTCAGTGTGTGTGCTGACTGTGGGCTTCCCTGTGACACAGCTGAGCCAGTGGGTCGGGTTCAGAGGAAGCAGAAGGACCTGTTTGAGTGAGACGTATCTGATCTGGAACGAAAGAGCCTGAATGAAACTCACACCTTTTTCTTTCTCTGTTGTCCCTTCAGCAAGCTTAGGTTAAACGTCTGCAGGCTTATCGTTCAGTTGTTAAGACTTAGCTGCGGTGTTAATCACCAAGTACCATCTCATATTTCCATTTGCAGATATTCTTTCATAAATTGCCTTGAATATTGAAATATTTGATAAGAGTTTCGTTTCAAAGGTGTCATTTCAGTGAATTAATAAGTTAATGAATTTGTTGTATGACATTTAATTGGAACATTTCAAAATCATCACTGATGAGTAATTATAGCATGTTGCGTTTAAATACTGGTTCTACCCAATCTGGCAACCCTGATGAGGAGATATGAAGGCTGTTAAGCTGCTTAAAACTGCCCTATGCCAGAGCATGAACTAAACTCCGCTATGCTGTCTTTAAGATATAATAATATTCCTGCAGCTCTGGTCAGCAAGCAGCCGGCACGCTGTCATTTATCCTCGCTAATAAACACAACTGAGAACCGGACTGCTTGCTAGCGAGTGAGCTGGAATGTTAGGAAGTTTACTTGGACTGCACCTAGAGATAAAACCAATCCTGTTGCCTGGAATTGTGAGTGGAGAAACTAGTGTTTGGTATTTGTTTGCGTTCATAAAAGTGGTAAATGAGTTGGTTATTTCAATGGCTTTATTCAAAATGACTGATGTTACTAAATGAGTATTAGTTGTGTAGTTGGGATTACGGTTTTCCACTACCAGAATTTTGACTTTGATACCGATACTAAGGCTGTTTTTCCACTACAGTACCAGCACCAGAAAACTGGGACTGTGTTTCATCCATTGGTCATTGGTCCAGTACTGAAGGTTCCAGTCTTATGGTTTTTGGTACCTGTTCAGATCTATTCCTATGGATACCTGAGGGTGTATCTTCTTTACCTTATATAAGTGTTATATACTTACAACTGCTTATAACTGAAAAACTAATGAAGATTTAGTGAATTCTTTACTCTTCCAGGTGAAGATGAAGTCAGCAAGCAGTATTATGTGACCAGTTACTCATATATTAAACTGATATGTTGAACTGTTGATTGATATTTTTTAGAAATATGACTTTGCAAAGAGTTCATTTGGCGCCGTAGGTCAGTTAAATCATTAAAGGTGTTTTTAGTAGGACCGTCTCGCAAGCAGGTGGAATATGATCTAGAACCAGAACTGTACGTTCCGAATTGCATCACAGTTCACATCACTAAAATAATACAGTAGCAATAAAACAAACTTATTGTCTTTTTGTTTGTTTGTTTTAGACTTTGCATGGAAAATATACTCATATAATAAACTCTGGAATTTAGAATCAGTGCAACTGTCAATAAATGATAAAACAACCCAAATCTAAATCATTTTAACAGTTTTGAAGGCCTGATTACCAGTGAGACAAGGAAAATGTTTTACGTTATGTATTTAACATTCATCTCACTGTATTTCAAACAAATTAGTAATTCCAAATGACTAAAAGCAAAATATATTTTTATTTTGGAGTGGTTATTACTAGAATTTACTCAATTATTTCTGATTAAAACCATTCACATGTATGGCTTAGATATGCTATTAGCCTTGGCAGTTAAGCAGAATACAACATAAAAGTAGCGCAGTTCTTTCAAATACAGAAAAATTCATAAATTTTTCACCGATCCATTTAATGAGATGTGCTTAAAAGCCTTAAGTGGATTGCTTTTTCTAGTGTTAAAAATAGGGAAATGGGTTAAAATAGGGTAAAAAACCTTCAGTTAACTGCAAGTCTGACATGAACACATGCTTGTTGTGAATTCTTGATTGTGCCTTTTGAGGAATTTTTGAGTTCTCTTTGATTACAGTGAAGAAAGGCAGTCACGGCTCTAGTGCGAGAGAGCTAAGGGAATACAAGGAACATGGCATTCTGTTTGTTTCATTCTTTCTTTTTCTCTCTCCTTCCCCCCTTTTCTGTGTCTCTCTGGTGAGTTGGTACAGTGTGTTACACGCCACAGCTCTGCAGGCCGGGCTGTGTAATTCATCACATAGGGAGAGAGAGAGAGAGAGAGAGAGAGAGAGAGAGAGAGAGAGAGAGAGAGAGAGAGAGAGAGAGAGAGAGAGAGAGAGAGAGAGAGAGAGAGGGAGAGAGAGAGAGAGAGAGAGAGAGAGAGAGAGAGGGAGAGAGAGAGAGGGAGAGGTGATTCACTTTGGGCTCTTTGTTTGATAGATCGTTCTGCATAGGACTCATGCTCCTATATATATATATATATATATATATAAAACACACATAAACGTTATGAGATATATAAACATACACACAGGCGTGTATATTGTCTGAAGTAGAGCTGGACGATATGGCAGAATTGTAATACTACGATACACAATGTGTGACAGTATAGATTTCATCTGACATGAAGTTTAAACTGCCACATTTAAACTGTGGCACCAGTGTTTTTGTTTTCAGCCCTTCACATTTTATACTGCACAAAATCCAGTTAAGACAGGCTAACTATGCTTTCTGTCTAATCAGGCATGGCTTTGGGAGGTCTTTTTAAGTACTGAATCTATCCAAGATTTGCCCAGAAAAGCTTATTGTGACATGATGAAGCAATAAGCCACTCAAGGCTGTGGATTACTGTGATTTTATCATGGAGAGGGGTGTTCTTTGTGCAGAGTTCATACAGAGTTCAGTTGTTGTGAAGTGGTCATAGTTGTGGTATATCATGGATTTTACAATGGCTTTGAATGCGACTCAGCCAGTCAGGACTGTCTGTGTTATATCTGACCGGAGCTATCGGTGTTATGATGTGACATAATTGATCACAATAATGATCACCATTGTCCTGTTGCCCAGCCTTGGTCTGGCGCATCTCAACTTCAATATAACTGGACCCCGCTGGGATCTGAGAACTTCTGGGATCTGAGTGTCACGAGGGATGGTCAGTATGATGGCATGTTATTTTAATTGAGATAAATGATTAAGCCTGCAGTTAACAATGATTTCTGTACTTGGGTCATTATGGCTTTGATTAAAGGAAAAAGTGCAGCCAGTAGTTTCAACAAATCAGAAATGCGCCGATTACTGCTTCTTCTGCACAGCTCTTTCAAACATTAAACACCTACCTTATCTTCTGAGTCATGCTTTTATCAGGATCAGCAGTGCCACGAGATGCCTTCTGCGTTGCCCTCAAAAACGCTGCTCTGCTCTGTGTTAAAGGTGCAGGAACTAAAAAGGGACGACGCATAAGCAAATCTTACATGCGTTTTAAGCTCAAGTACTACAAGACCTTAACTTTGCTGTTCAAATACGAATGTCACATCTATTGATAAAGAAAAGATGAATGAATCAGTTTGTCTGGTCAGTAACGTCATGCAGTCAAACCCGATGTTAAATAGACCTCAGTGGGGCCTCGAGCCCATGCGAGTCATATAGAAAGATTGTTTTACATGGCCTTTATATGTTAAAGAGCGTTTTATATGGTCGTTCTTCAAGATCTGTTTCAGCCTTGTCCCAGAACTAGAACTCATGGGTCGGCTTGGGTTCTACAAGCTTTACCGTTCTTTGATGTCCTCTCTAGTGCAGTACCAGCTGATGTGGCAAAATCCGGTAGCTTCTGTCTCCCTGTCGCACACAACCACAGTGCTGGAAATCCCATCAATAAAACGTGAATAAGCTCTTTAAGAAAGCTGCACGTTTTATAATGTTATTCTGAACAACAACCAAATATAATGTTGGCAGTAATGGAGCTTTAATAAGTTGCTAAGTTTGTTTGTATTAAAAAAAAAAACAGATTTGTGGTTCTTAGGGTCAGATTTAAGCACAACATGATTAAAGTGTGGCGAGTAACAGAACAACTACACTTGACTGCATTTGGTTTTATCTCAAACGTCATTAGACTGTCTTTACAAGAGGTGTTATACTGTAAACTGCAGTATACTGTAAATTACGTGTAAATTACATTGCCCTTTTCCCTCAAAGCTCCTTATGTTTTTTTTCTTTCTTTCTTAATTACATTTTTCCAGTTGTTAAGTAGTTTTTTTGTGTTGTTGCTACTTAAAGAGTTTCCTTGCAGTCATTGAGTTAAAAAAAAAAAATGTATGCAAAATTTTCCAAATCTCCGATAAACTAAATATTGACCCTGTTTACAAGTGGCATCAACATCTGATCACCATGATCCAGTTGTAGTAATTGAATCATCTGCTCGGGACACTTGACAGCAAAGTTGCATCCAGATCTTATTTTCCATCCATCCATCCATTTTCTAAGCCGCTTCTCCGTCAGGGTCGCGGGGGGGTGCTGGAGCCTATCCCAGCAGTCTTCGGGCGAAAGGCAGGATACACCCTGGACAGGTTGCCAGTCCACCGCAGGGCAGACAGACACAGACAGTCACTCACACCCAGGGGTAGTTTAGCATGTCCAACTGGCCTGACTGCATGTCTTTGGACTGTGGGAGGAAACCGGAGAAAACCCACGAAGACACGGGGAGAACATGCAAACTCCACACAGAGAGGACCCCGGTCACCCGGCCGGGGAATCGAACCCAGGCCCTCCTTGCTGTGAGGCAACAGCGCTACCCACCACGCCACCGTGCCGCCCCTCAGATCTTATTTTATCAAGCAAAACTATCCATTTTTAAACGAGGCTGGTGTGGCTCGGAGTAGACGCAGGCTGTGCTGTGTTTACATGACTTTATAAAAGGTTTGTTCGTTTGTGGGGCAGACGCTCCGGGCAGACGCTCCGGGCAGACGCTCCGGGCAGACGCTCCGGGCAGACGCTCCGGGCAGACGCTCCGGGCAGACGGAGTTATGAAGTTAGAAAAGGCAGCGAGTTGTGTGCGTTTGCTTAGCAGCCACAAATGAAGCACCGTCGATAGAAAAATGAGAAAAACAAGTTTAAAAATCACAGCTAGCTTTGTTAGGAGAGTTAGATACCCTTAATGCTTCAAGGCTAGTGCAAATATGTGGCTTTATCTGGTGTTTAGTCCGCTCTTTGTTCTTTGTGCTGCTGTTGCATTTATTTGATGTGTGAAAAAGCCGGAGATTCGTAGATTTTTATTTAGTTGCGTTTAGAAACGTATGAATAGAAATGTGTCTCACACTTCCCGGGTTTTATCATCACTCCGTTTAAATGAACCAATGATGAGCGCTCACTGATCTGAATTGCGCTCTGAATGTACGCGTGCACTCAGTTGGGGGGGAATCAGTGCAGACAGTAATAAAGGTTCACTCTGGCTAGCGTGGACATGCAGGCCGAGTCCAAAGGTACCTTCATTAAACTATCCGAACAGGTCGGTGTTAATTGGAGACGAGAACTTGTGTGTTTGTATGGTTACGTTCGAAAACGCTAGGCTAAAATAACCAGATGATAAGATGATCAATTATCAGGTAGAAGAAATGATACTGCAAGACATGATGTTAGACTGTGAACGCTGCAAAGCTGGAGGCATTGCCTTTAGTCACACACACAGGGATCCGATCAAACTTTCTCTTCAAAGCCTCCGATTTCTACAGTGTTATTTTAACTAGTTTGTATAGAAGTTTAGCCTAATAACATGGAGATGACTTGGACCGATTAAGAGTAACCAACTACAACAAACACTATTCTGGCGCACTATATTCCACTATATTCCAGCCTCGGGTGCGAAAAAGAGGGTTATTTGTTTTATTTGGCCAAAACCATGGGTTCAAACCTCAGTTTATATTGCAGTTTAGTTTATGCTGCAGCTTAAATTGCAGTCACAATGTTGGTCGTAAAAATCGCCAAATATTTTTCCAAAATACAGCCCTAACCCTGCGTAGCCCTAATCCAGACACATGTGAACAGGACTGATGTGCTTTGTGGAAATGCCTTCAGATGTTTGTCCCCTAAAAACATGATGCCCCAAAAACAGGATGTTAAAAACGCAGAAAAGCTCGGCGTGTTGTGGACACTGATAATAACCAAAAGCTCACAGAGATGTTTAAATGTTTTATTTTAATGAAGTTCTGAGTGCAGAGTTCAATAAACGATCGTCGTCATTTATGCTGTGATGCTGTCATTATCTAAGCTCCCTTTCACTAAGAAGCAAAGCCTCCACTTTTCTTTATGACGCATTATGGAAACACTGTCTTGTGCTGGTCTGTCTGGTTGAATATGTGAAAAAGGCTGTGTTTTGTGTTGCACAGTGAGCACTGGGATACCTGCGGCGGTGTGAGGTTTTGAAGGACATATACAGGTTTCACTTAAAGAAACAGTGCACCATTTTTTTTCTTACCAAAAAAGCATTTTTTACAGGTTTTTTTGGTGACATGCATGATTAATAAGATACTTTCTCCAGTCGGCTTCCACAGGGTGAAGAGCTTAATCTAGATTTGTGTGTAAACTGATCTTGTCGTACAGCAGAGCCCTGGGTTATTTTGTCAGTTTTGAGGTTTTTCAGCTATTTTAATGCAAAGTTTATGCATAAAATCATTTGTCTGTTCAGATGAGCGCGTGTATTTCTGGAATGACTACTTCAGTTGCAGCTGTTCCTGAAGGGTAGGAAAGCACAAAGTGATAATGCATAGAAATTCTACATAGAACTAAAACACTTTTTGTGTATTGGCGTTATGCTGGATTGATTATTGGAGGAAAAAAAAGAATAAATACCGTTTTGTCACTTATTTAGCTTGAAATGGCACTAATTTGCTTTTAGAGCTACAAAATGTAAAGTAGTGGCATAAAATCAGTAACCATGATGACATCATGTGATCACAGTAAAGATGGGGCGGCAGAGTGAGGAAGGCCGAGGGTTCAGTGTTGGTATCAGCATCGGAAAAGAGAAAGTGGTCTTATGCCGTCTCTTCTGATGTTTACTGAAACGTTTCTGAGCCACAGAGACCAGCTCAGAGCAGGAAAACAGTCCCAGGAGAGGCTGCATGGTTTCTGTTCATTATCAGCCTTAAATAAAATGGTAACATTATCACAACTGTTAGAAAATAGTGTTTCTAAAACTGTTTTTTATGTATTTTTTCCTCTGCTCCCTCCTCACTCATCCTCAGTGCTGCTGATCCCTGAAATATTACACTGATCTCTGCAGTTAGCAAAGGCACTATTACACTTTGGTTACGTGTCTGTAGAGTTGGGCGATATGGCAAAATGTCGCATCGTGATACTTGAAGTTCTGCGATGCACAATTTCTTGTGTGCAGTTGGACACTGATTTCTAAGTACTGATCTATCCATGTTATGCTCAGAACAGCATATTTTGACATACTGTCTTGTAATTTATCATGATAACTAGAGATGGGTCCGATCCTATATCGGTATCGGGTCCGATATTGACGTCACTTATCGTATATCGGACGGATAGGGATGATCCACCTACAGATCCGTTTTCCTGAGCGCAGCTTGCACTCGGCCATGACCTCGCCGTAATGCATCATAGCATAATAGACACGTCGCCAATCCAGATTCCCTTCCACATCTTACCATGAACTCACAGCAACTTCAGTCTGTAACCGAGTGAGCAAGTGAGCTGTTAGTTTGACTAAAATGTCATTTGTTTGGAGATATTTTAGTCTGGAAACGTTTGTGTGTTCGTAATAGTTGTCAAGCCAGCGTGCCGAGGGGTGCGGCTGCGTCGTACGATACAGCCACCCAAACATGCTAGCTAACAGACCAGAAGATGCTGCCCTGCAGCGACTCTCGCTCATGCATTCCAGAAACACAATAAACTTCCAGGAGACAATCCAGTGACTAACGGGATCACAGAAGTTGTTGAACTTCATACTCGACGAGCACCACTGTCTGTAGTAGGAAATGTCGGATTTTGCAGCCTGTGGTGTCACTTAGAGCCCCGGTATAATCTCCCATCCAGAGGGTACATCTCAGAGATTCAGAGACCACTATCCCCAAACTCTGCAGTCAAGTGTCATCATGTTAGCCAGATGTTAAAGCCATGAGCCTCACAACTGATATTTGGACCACAGATGTGAGTCCAGTGTCTCAATTTACACTTGGTGAGCTCTGTGCACTACAGAGTGTGATGCGTCAGGTGAAAAGGTGCAGGAGGTCTCATTACAGATATGCTTAGATAGATACGCTTGGACTGGAAGATCAGACACCTTGAACACAAGGCCAACAATAATAATGACAATATCCAAGTGAAAAAAGAGCTCTTGTATCGGAATCTGTATTGGTATCGGCAGCTGTCTATTGGAATCGGATTAGGACTGAAAAAATGTGGATGGGCTCATCACCAATGATTGCGATAAATATTGTCATATTGTTCAGCTGCACCTCTCTACCGATATGTTTCCCCCATCGATAGAATGGGTTTACGAGCTGATGTGTCCTTCCTTAATAATGTTAGATCTGATTTGTCCAATAGAGCGCAACAAAAGATTGAAAGAGTGGACAGCTGCGTCTAGATGAACCTGCCTGGTAGATCATTGTTCTTTTGCACACGCGGGTCAGTTCAGGAGCGTCGTCTGTTCAGACTGGTGTCAGACATTTAACAGATAATGTAAACAACCAAACAAAAATCAGATTTGGGTAAAAATCAGATTTGGGTAAAAATTGGATTTGGAGTAAATTGGATTTGGAGTAAATTGGATTTGGGGCACTTTTGCCTGCAGTCTGAATGTAACTTTGGACAAACATTTAAAATGCGCAGTTTGCAGGTGTCCTGCATGATCGTAGCCGGGGAGGTTAGTAGTCCTTATATTATATACTTCTGAGATGTGCTGATCATATATAATAAAGCATGAGCTCCATGCATCTATCAGACTTTATGGAGTGCTAATTTAAGAATGTGTCTGTGGAGCAGAAACGTATTTCATATGCAGTATATCCTTTAAAGCCTCTCGTGAATGAGTAAGCCTGTTCCACTCAAAAAGATTCAAACATTACTAGCAATTAAAGAAAGCAGTATGAGATATTAATGAAAGCAATATGAGACCTGCTATTATTCTTGTGCGCTGTTGCTAAATTGCTTCTGCAGGGTCTGCTTCAGTATTAACACACAAACAAATGCAGGCTGCCCAGTAATCCCACCAACAATCTCATTTTCCTCAGCTCAACGGCAAAATACTGTTAGCTGCCTATGACTGTTCACTTTTGCACCGTTCTTCTGGTCATATTTCGATGTTACATTGATGATTTTGATAGTCAGAATTAGCCTGCAGTTTATTTAAGGTTCATTTTGGCGCTGAATTGCTGCTGCACTGCTTGCGGTTTGGTCCTATATTAGTCATTTTTTTGCCCCTCGCTGCAAGTGAGCTTTAGTGTTTTCTAGCTAGAAACATGTAAAATATGGATATTGATATATTAATTTATTGATGCATTTATTAATTTATACATATTATTTAGTTAAAGCAGCATATGGCCTATATTTTATTTCATATAGACTGGCTCAGTGATGAACGCTTCAGCATCACATGCGTTAAGTCCTCAGGTTGGCAGCAACAGAAAACGGGTGGAAACGTGTTATATGGTTTCTCATGTGTGTCATTTCCAAACTATTTTAGTGTGACACAGCCTTTGTGTGGTGTGGCTCCCGTCCAGATCCTTTTTCCCTTCAACAGAATTAGATTTTTAAGTAAAAATAAAATAATCCTACTTTGCAGTAAAATAAAGCTCTGCTGTTCAGACAGTTTTATCAATAAATGGGCTTAAATAGGCTGATTCACCACCTTTACCCCTTCAGGTTGGCCTGCAGATTGCAGGTCACATAGCAATTCAGACAGTCTCGCCTAGCTAGTAGTTAATGAAGAGACAAAGAAAGATTTGAGGGACACTTGGAGACAAATGGACTTCTTTGCATTTATAAGCAAGTTTCCTGATGCTTGTATTTTGCAACAAAAAACTGTCAAACATTAATAATTTGCAAAGCTGAAGTCAGTTTTTCTTTGAAGTTTTCCTAGTCTGCCTTAAGTGGTGGTTACATTGTGGTGCCTCAGGCACTATTTAAGGTGGAACGGGTAATTCGAATAAGAAGCTGGTGAATGAGAAACTGACTTCAGTCTTGTAAATAAAAGTCAAATTGTGAGATATTTTACAAGAAACTGTTTGAACTATTGAAGAAAAGTGTCCTGCCAGAGATGAGAGGAAAGAGGCTACAGCTGAACAAAAGCTAAAAGTAGAGCAAAGTCTGTGCTTTGGTTTATACCAGGACATCAGCACCTACTGAGATGTATTGGACATAAAATGTCGTGGTTTGATTGTTGTTGACAAAATGGCTTTTCTTAACGTTTGGGTTGCCAACCCCTGACCCAGCTTTGAATGTAGAGGGTGTCAATCGGATTTCTCTCTCATTCATTCGTGTGTTTATGTGCCGCCGCAGACTGCCGGGGCGCTACACTTCGATTGCGATGCATCTAACAATCGATTTTCCCCCCTTCTCCTAACGTGCAGCGGGTTTTATCAGTCTGATGGGAAACGAAATTTTGCAACAGTGACCTGCTCTGTGCGCCGAGTCTGTCAGAGCACTGTATAGTTGCTGGATTGAAATAAAACGGTTGTGAGGTTCATGGCAATGTGTCTTCACGTAATTAAAGCAGTTTCTTTGATGCATTTAGTAGCTTTTAAGTGAGATATATTCTTGTGTATTTGCCGACTCTCATGCGTTTGTTTCACAGGCTTGTTTTGGTTGTAGACTTGTTTAAACAGTGGTTTCCGATTGGTTCGTTGGTTCGTCAAACGGCTGTTCTCTGTCAGTGTTTTGGCCGTGTTGAGGGATGAAGCGCTCCACGCTTTCTGACAATATGTGAGACTACTGTGTTCATATATTGCGCTGTTAATATGTCGCGGTTTACATCGGAGTCACGGTGTGTAATTTTCTCTGTGTAGTTCGGAGCCTTTGCAGAGCAGCATGAATGACAGAGCTCAACGTTTTTTCCCTCTCTTCCCTCCTCTCCATCTCTTCAGCCATCACTGAAGGTCTCGAGCCTTCTGATGTCACGTTTCCCCACATTCATCTAGTTCTCCACACCACCAGCCTTTCTCTTTCTTCCTCTCTCGCTCCTCCTCTGCCCACTCAGTGAGGAGGAAGCAGGCAACCCTGTCATCATTTTCAGCTAATCTCTCTCTTTATCTCTCTCTGTCCTTCCCTCTCCTTCTCCATTTACCTTTTTTCAGTTTTTCTCTGCTGTTATTTTGTTCCACATTCGTTTTTTTCTCTCGTTTCCTTTTATCGCTTCTCCCTTTTCTCTCCTCTGAAGGTTTTATAGACATGCTCATGTACTGTTGTTTGTGATCCTTTATTTCCAGTGTAATTTGTTGTTTTCCCACTTCAGTGAATCATGTCTAGATCGACTTCAGCGCTGCAGATGACACCGTTTTGACCACAGTGTTCATAACTTCGTGGCAGTGTCGAGTTCTTACATCAGTTAATTTTGGGTTTGTTTGTCTGTTAGTTTTTCCCCCCTGAATTTGCATGTAGCCATACATCCTCTAACCAGTCTCTTCATGTTGTTTACTGTCAGAGGGAAGATGCTGTGATCTCCTTTAGAAGGAGGGGGGAAAGGGTATATGAAAGAGAGCAAGATGAGAGATCTATACGCGTATGTGAGCTGTGAAGAGCGGCAGACCTGTCCTCCCACTGAGCCCTGCCGAGGCCATATTGAACCAGTGCGTGTGGCTGTTTTTAACTCGCTTCGCTGCCTTTCGCTTTTACAGTTCTTGGCAGCGTTTCACTGCCATGACGTAGCACACACAAGTGAACCCTGAGTAGAACGAGTGTAGCATGTTTCCTAACACACCGACACATAGTAGGTATCCACAGCAGGCTGGTACTGTAAGAGCTGCTCTATTTCGGAGCATTATTAGCTGTTATTTGATGTAGCAAAATACTGGAGATCCTTGGCTGTTTGCACCTTGCTTGCGTTTTCTGCAGTTGAATCACTCAAGCCACATTTAGAGGTGGTCAGAGACGGATCTTGACCGCATTCAATACAGTAGTAAATGGAATGTGTTTTCTTTGTCCACACACACTTGTAAGCGGAAATGCATCTGCCGGCTAGCAGATGAGTGGATAAACAAGAAAATTCAAGGTGGAGGATACGCAAGGCTTGATTTCTCACAAAGCCAATTGATTTCCTGCACTCTCAGTCAATGAAAGTGCCCAAGCCAGACTTGTTTAATCATATGCAAAAATAAAATGGAAACAATGTATGTCGATGTACTTTTTATGCAAAGTAAAATCGGATCTGATCAGACGGGGGACGCATTTTAAAACGTGTCAATAGAATCCCGGTTCTACATGAAATCAGCCTATAAAAAGAAGGAGAACTGATTTTTTTTTTTTTTTTTTTTTTTTTTTTTTTTTTTTTTTGGTACCCCAATTTTTGACTCATTTCTGTAGATTTCTGTTTAAGTTGTTGCTGAACTGAGTCAAACCTGCTCAAACGCACAAACTCTCCCATTATTAGTAGACAGAGAGCAAACAGGTATAGCAGCTCCTTGCTGCTGTTGATTTTACAAGATTTCTCTTGCACAGTAAAGAAAACGCAGGTAGAACACATCTGGGTGAGGATTGTAAATGTGAGACGTGATCACAGCTGTAGTTTTTAGAGTTTATGTTGTACAGGCACTTGATTGCATTCCTGCCTTAAACTCAGTTAATGAGGATGCTCCGTTTAACACGTGAATGGCTGGCATCCCCCCCCCGCCCACTTTTCATGGACTCTTGTGTCCATTCAAGGCAAGTCACTGTCTACTATGCATTACTAGATTATTTTTGTAGTCTGGTTGGGGGAAAAAAAACCCCAAATGTTTATACTCCAGTTAGTTTGAAGCTCTATCAGAAGCAACCAGCACAGGTTTGGCCTGATTGACAATCGGGGTAAATGTGTGGTGTCAACTCCAACTCCAACTGTGTAACCAAACACGGTTCTCTGGCTTAGTTTAGCCAAAAAAATCAGTTTACACAAATTTTGCCTCTACCTGAATGTAGTTAGTGAGCCAAGACTTGTTTAGTGTCCTGAGGTTTTTCTTTAGTTCTGCACTGGACCTACCAGACTAGTAATGGAAGCTTTAACCCCACCAGTGAGCATCATGCAAGCTACTGTTATCTATGAAAATGGACAGAGTTACAGAAACATCCAGGCTTTTAGCTAAGCGACATGCCTCTGTCCAGTTTTGTAGACAACAGTGTGTCATACAGAGTCTTCTTTGAGATTACTGAACAGTTCAGCAAGGCATGTGATGATTTAGTCATGTAGTTTACACGGTGTTAATTGGCGATGTATAATGTCGTGTATTAGCCAGTGCAAAACTAAAGAACAACTTTGGAAGCCAAACATATCTTGGCTAGTGAGGTACATGTGAGTTAAGAGCAAGAAGAAGACTTTTTTCTGATGAATCACTGCGATTTTGCTGTGGTTTTCCTGAGCTGGAGCTGTCAGTTACAGCTTGAAGACTGTATTTTTAGCTCCTGGGTTTGGGGTTAGGAAGGAGCTGTACTGTACTGTGTATTCACATTCAGTTTTCGCTCTGCGAAGGGGGAGTAGGTGTAAATGTGTGTGCGGTTATACTATGTATGTGTGATTTCACAATGTGTACTAACGCTGCTCTCTCTGTCTGTGTTCCAGGACCCAGCGGGAATCTTCGAGCTGGTGGAGGTTGTGGGCAACGGTACCTATGGACAGGTGTACAAGGTGAGGAGGGGAGAGAGGAAAGGACTGGGAGAGAGAAGGAAAGGTGAAGAGAGACAGGTGGAGGGAAAAAGAAGGAGGGACCAGGGTTACGTTTTAACTTTGTCTCCCAACTTGTCCAGTCGGGCAAGTGATATTAAAGCTTACTGTCTCAAACAGTTTATATGGTCCCAAACATATTTTTACTTTTTTCTTCCAAATACAACAAAGCAGACATGCACAGATGTCTTTGGGATCATCCATTTATTCTTATGCTTATCGTATATCTTGTATACTGCACACACACTCTTCTGTGGTAATTTGGACGATTAGAGAACGCATAATGGCTAAATTTAACTCCAAACACAACTAGATTGGACCGTTTTCCGTGGTGAGATGATGTTTCCATATGGGAGCAATATCCGGTACATCGCAAAATTGATTATCCCTGAAAATATTAAAAAATCTTGCTAGACCAGACAAGTGATTTACGACGTTGCTCTCCCACTTAAGCTTTTAACTTGCCCCAGGCGACTGGGTGGGCGTTAGTGTTGAAACATGATGCCTTACTGTGTTTGCTAAAACGTAACACGCTTTTTGCCGTTTGCTGTTATTTAATATATGAATTAATGAGTCAGTTAGAGAGTGAAAGGGATGAGGGAAGGAATAAGGCCTGGAGGCAGGTTGTTGGTTTAATGCTGTTATTATTGTAATAAATGATGCCACAACATACAGTCTGTCTTTCGTAGCACTTCGAGAGATCACAAAAACATTTAGATTTAAATATTTATCCAGAGCAACTTACAAAAGTATGTTGTTCCCACTCCGAGAATGTGTCCAACATATCCATGAGCTACGACAAGTCCAGAAACAAGTGTGTGATGCCTACAAAGATAGATACAAAAAACAGATCAAAGGCATAGCATAAGTGAGAGAGAAGACATTTCAGTACGTGCTAGATTAGTGTTCATTTAAGAGCTTCACAAAGACAAATTATAGAGAGCCAGTGCTTAAACTGCACAGTAACAGGGAGCTTATTGGATGTCAATCTATTATGTCGTTGTCTTATTTTATTTAATGACTTTTCCTCTAGTTCCTTCTGTCTGTTTCATATATTGGAATGCCGACAGTATGAATACACTGCACATTACTGCCTTGTCAGTGTATTACATATATGTAAACTGTGATTAAAAAAAAAAGTCCAATTTGAATTCATCGTTTTTAGGATGGACACAGTTACCTATGTGCACCTTTTCAGCCTACAGCTGTTCAGCCCAGCCCATTCATGCTAATGTAATTAAGACCGTTTTAGCCTGAACTGAAAGAGAAAGAGTCTCTGGGTAGCCAGATCAGATAAAAGTCCTTTTGTAAACTTCTGTCTTAAAGGCACGGTAACATAAATAGCCTGATTAATACTAGGAGGTAAAAGAGGTTGGAAAAGGGTCGTGTGGACTTCAGGGAGGGACGAGGGTTTATGGTGAATCAAATCTTTTGCTGTATGGCTGTATTGCTGGCTCGTTGTGTCCATTCCAACTTGTTAGTGAACCTCTATATATATATATATATATATATATATATATATATATATATATATATATATATATATATATATATATATATATATATAGTGATGTATGTCATGTACTGGCTAAATATAAGTATCATGAGAGAACATTTTTGCTTCACCCTTAGATTGAAAGAAGGAGGCACACAGAAATCTGCTAGCACAGATTAGTTCACATGACTGTTGTTTAGACTGGCCACTTCATACCTCTTCACAACAGATAGGAAGGGATGAGGAGGTGAACTGGAGGTGTAGTATGGAGGGGTGATGAGAGTTTTGGTGAGAGGAAGGTGGGGCATGGTGAAAGAGTGTGAAGTGTAGGTAGATATGATTTATGATCGTAATGACTTTTTGGTACTGAAAACTAAACTAAAATGCTTTCTTTGAATTGCTGCACTGCTGCTAACAGGTAAAACTTATGGGTTTGAGAATGGATACAAATATGTAACACCTCCAACAGCTGCTTCCTCCAAGGTTTAAAAGCCCGTGTACCACACTCATACCTACAATATGTTGCACATTTTGCCTTGTGTCTCAGGTTTTGTTTGATTTTTTTATTATTTTTTTTTGTTTAGTATGTAATTCAGTTCTAACTGTAATTTAAATTTAAATTTAATTTTATTTTATTATTTTTCCTTTTTTCTTATTTGTTCTTTTTTACATCATTTTGATTGATCATTTAGTTTTAGTTATGTTACATTTTGCACATTTGTATAACCATTTTCTAGTTCTCGCGTTGCAAATGAAGGTCACCCACAGTGTACAGTCTAAATCAGGGTTGAGTGATGATAGTGAATTGAACTGAATGTTAACAGTGAATTAGCTATCAGTTAGTATTATGGGAATGACCTCATTAAAACTGGTGCTTACTAGTTTGTGTTCACCGCCATGTAAGCATTTGGTCTGGCTCTCGCTTCACGATTCATACCTGAATAAGCTTTCAGTTTAAGAGGTTAAATAATATTGGCATGTGTGGAGTCAGTGCTGTAGTATGAGGTGTACTGGATGGTGCAAGTGTGGCATGATGGGGTGAGTTAGAGGTCAGTGCTACATGTGTAAAGAGTGTCAGTTACTGGTCATTGTGCTGTAGTGTAAAGAGATGGGGGGTCAGTTTGGGGTTACTGCTGTAGTGTGAAGTGTATTGAACTGTAAGAGTGTCACAGAGAGGTCACTGTTGGCATGCTCAGATATCTGAGATATGGACCTTTCTCCAGCTATTAATAGACCCCACATCTTCCAGCTGCTACTCCTAAACACTCTTCTCCTCTTTCCTCCCTCTCTCTCTCTCTCTATCTCTCTCTCAGGGGCGCCATGTGAAGACAGGGCAGCTGGCTGCTATAAAGGTGATGGACGTCACCGAGGAAGAGGAGGAGGAGATAAAGGCTGAGATCAACATGCTGAAGAAGTACAGCCACCATCGCAACATCGCCACATACTACGGAGCCTTTGTTAAGAAGAGTCCACCAGGCCATGACGACCAGCTCTGGGTCTGTACGCTTTATACAGCCGGAAAGCTTGTTGTTGTTGTTGTTGTTGTTGTTGTTGTTGTTGTTATTGTTGTTTTTGTTTTTTTAATATATAAAAAGTTTGATGCACCATGTACACAAAATGAAGCATTCACTTCTCAGTCCACTCGGTCCATATTTGGAAACCAAGCTCCAAAAACAGGGTCACTCGGGCCAAAATGAAAAATGTAACCACCACTGCATCTATAAGACACTTAGGCCCAATCCCATTTCACCCCTTGCCCCTACCACTTAGCCTTTAGCCCTCTGTTTTGCACGATCACGTCTAGTGTTAGGGTGTCCCAGTTTTTGTTGAGATGGAGGGGTAGGGCAAACTGTTAGGGCTACATGCCCCTCCAAACGGAGGTTTTTCAGAGGCACAGACTCACAAATGTTAGTATTTTCTCAGTGAAATAATTACAATAACTATCGTATTATCTATGTAACTAAAGCCCAGCACTGAAGTCACTGAACCTTTCCTTCTCTGCTACCTCTGAAAATGGGCTGGGTTGCCTATAGAGAAGCGATAATGAAGCAATGTGTTTTTTTTTTTTTTGGTTTTTTTGACCCATTTCGTAGGGCAAGATTTACTACACCTTGTAACTCAGTTCAAAGGGGTTAGAGTGATGCTCCAAAACAAGATGTAGGGGTAAAAAGAAGAAATGGGATTGGGCCTTACTTGCATTCTACAGCAGTGCCTCAGTGGTCTTTAGAGGGAGATTTTCTCGTGTAAAGATTAAGAATTTATGTGAGAGGGACTCCTGAAAATTGCATCTACTTCGGGTGGATTTATTAGTGTGGACTGTTTGAAATGTTCTTTTATTTCAATCTTACTAGGGAAAACTATTATATTATTGCCACCAACTGTAGTGATGCAATGGCAGGGATACAACGCTGCACTACAGAATACTATATAAGGCTCTATTTTTATAGAGAATTTACATTATCACTGATAATGTAATCAAGATACTTGCGTGCTGCTTTGTACAGCATAAGGTTGCCTACTCCAGTACTCTTGATGTTGCTTTACTGAAATCCTGCATGTTTCTGCTCAAGGCAGCAAACGGTGGAAACCTTTTCCCTCCAAGCCCCTTTTGGGCCAGTGACTTGGACACAGGTTAAGGCAGGTTAGACTAGTCCTGCTTTGATCAGCTGAATCGGGTGTGGCTTCTTGGGGCCGAAGCTCTGCAGAACTCTGCCTGATGTAATGCTCAGTCTTGGGCAAGATTAGGCACAGGGCTCCGGGGCAGTTCATGACTAATTTAGCTTTCAGTTTAAACTGAGAAAAGAGCTTGACTGGCAGTGCATGATTAGTCTCAGAACAAGATAACTTAAAATAATCGTAGTGACAATCAGAATCAGTCAGTTTTGTTAATCAGTGTGAATCCTACTGCAGTTTGTCTTTGGGTCATATATGTTATGTTGTTCTTTGGACGTGTCTGTTCATGTTAAAGGTTCCGTGTTTGTGTTTGCAGCTGGTGATGGAGTTCTGCGGTGCCGGCTCAGTAACAGACCTGGTGAAGAACACCAAAGGAAACTCACTGAAGGAAGACTGGATCGCGTATATCTGCAGAGAGATCCTGCGAGTGAGACAAACACACATGATGTGAACCCAGTACTCTGTTGCAATCATTTTGCTTCATATTGTGATGTGGCATTTTAATATATTACACACTCGTAACACTTAATGTCTGTAAAATAGTCATAAAATCATGTCATGCCCACCATAAATATCACCATGTTCAATCCAGAAAACTCCTTTTAATTCACTTTATAATGACCTTTTTCAGTAAATGTCCATGGTGAGAGTAATGGTAGTTTCTGTTAGCTCATCAGTGCCAATGTCTGTGTAACACTACTTAGAACAGTTTTGTCTGCTTACCTTTTTGTACTCTGTGTTGGAGTTTTACAGTACCTGTGTAATCTGGTACAGTAAGGTTGTACTGTTCACAGACTGTATTCAAGTGCTAGTTGTATGAAGTGATTAGTGATGTCACAGCACCCAAACGTTTAACCCTTTCTGACTCAAAC